>NC_056744.1:1274834258-1274866132 GCF_019279795.1 Protopterus annectens
TAACAGATAATTCATCACATTCAGTTAGAATAACTTTATGAGTCATATGTTTACAGAGGTCATATTTTTACAAGTGTAAGTGCTATTCTTACTAGTACAAAACTTAGATATGATTATGTCAATTTTCATTCTGTCCTCAGCTGATAAGATCCGACTCAACCATTGTAAAAGCTCATGGGAACCTTGAACTCTTGAGCTTCTCCCTTACCCAGAATGCACCACCCCCATTACTTCAGATCTTGTTTGTCGCTTACCGCTTCCAACAAAAAGACATGGTCCATTGTTCTCTCAAGCTTGGGCAATAAGTAGCTTTTAAAAACTTAATTTTTTTGTCTTCAATTAGTTATAACCTATTTTAGCAAAGGCTTTTTTGTTTATTGGTAAGTTTTTCTCCCTTACTCTTCCAGCAAATCTCTGTTGTTTCTCCCTTTTACCATTTGTGGTATCTTTGTTTACTATTACTAGTAACCCTCCCTTCTTCTATGTTTTATCATAGTCTTCAGTACCATTGTTGGTACTTTCTTCCCTTCCTTGCTTTCTTTCTGCTTTAAAAAAAAAAACCTTTTCTTCATTAAAAGTTGTAATTCTGTTTTTACTGTTGTTGTTGTTGTGCTTGTGCTTTGCCTTCCACTTTTAGTGATGGATGGCAAAGAAAATAGCCTGGCTGAGTTAAAAAAAAATATGTAAAATCCAGTCAGAAGATCCCTGTGACTGACTCACACACTTTGTGTGTTTTTGCTTAGGACCTCTCCACCTCCAGGAGAATTGCATGATCTGCCAAGCATCTTGGAGCCTCTAAGATGGTCAACTTGGGTCTGACTTTGGCCTCTGGGCAACTGTCCTCAGAGTAGAACAGAACTAGGGGTCAGAGGCTTGGCCTCTCATATCCGTGTCCTTATCCCTCTCCAGGATGGTCTGCCTTCATGGTTTTGGAGAGAGCTCTGTCTGCACCAAAGACCCAGGTGATGCCTTCTCCTTCACATCCTATGTCTACTTCTCCTCCTCCTCTGTGCCTTGAGTCTCAGCTATCCTCTTTACAGGGACAGCTGATACCAAAACCCCAGGCTTCCCAACAGGGTATCCCCTCCTCTTCCGATACCTCCCCGGAGTATCCCTCTGAGGAGATCCCTAAGAAAAGGACATGCAAGAGGAAGCATATCAATTCCCATGAATCAGTCACAGAGGACACAGATTTTGATGAGGGAAAAGGGACCCCATGGTCACCTCCTGAAGATGTCTCATTCGGAGACATCCTTGAGGTCCTGAAACAGAGAGGTGGCTGGAAGTCCAGCAACCCTTTGTCAAAGGAATCTGTGCTACTGGAGGCTTTTGGTACTGGCCCATCTACTACATGGGTGGTCACACCCACTGATGAGCTGCTGCATTTGGTTTTGCAGTGGGCATGGAAAGAACCTGACACCACTGAGCCCATTCCCAGGAAGCCAGATAAGATTATTACTCCCGCCCCAGAATCTAAACAGTTTTAGTCAAAAGGTCCCCCTGTTGATGCCATGGCCGTGTCGGCGGCCGCTAGAAAGGAAATTGCTGACAAAAGCACCTCTGTCCATCTACCTGATAAGGAGTCAAGGGTGATGAATAGTTTTGGGAAGCATGTCTATGCTTCACTGACCTTTGCCTTAAGGTCTCTGAACTACTTGGCACATTTTACTAGACTTCAGAGGGATCTGATTAAGGAACTTTCAGGTACCCTTACAGGGATCATGTCTGAGGAGGTGAAAGATTCCATCAATTCTCAGCTGGCGACCCTACAATTGATTTCCATCATCCATTAGGCTTATTTCTAATGTGGCAGAAGGAACCTCAAGGGTAGTGGGTCCAGGCATAGCCATTAGGAGACATGTCTGGATGCATTTGTATGATTTTGTGGAGCATTTTAAGTCTACATTCATCAATGCTCTTTTTGATGACCCCTCTCTTTTTGGCCCCAAGGTAAAAAAGATACATTGCCCAGGTGTGAGAAGAATGGAAAGACCCTTTCTGCCATGGATGTACATTTTTCCACTCCCCAAAGATCCGTTTCAAGGAATAATCAAGGTGGTGGAAAGATGTGGTTCAAGAAATCATGAGGATCTTTCCAGGACACACTTGGAGGGTCTTCCCCTAGAGGCAGAGGGGGAAGTTCAAATGGTTAGACACTACCCTCACAGCAGAGGAGGCCCACAACATCAAGGGTCCCGAGAACCTTTCTTTGGCAAACCCTTCCAGCTCTCCTGAATGGAAGCCAGATTGTCCCCCTCTGGAGGCAATCAGGGGTCATTTGTCCCTGCACCAGAGAGTCTGGCTAGAAATAACAAAAGATACTTGGGTGCAGAGGATCGTAAAATAGCAAAAGATACTTGGGTGCAGAGTATTGTACCAGAGGATATATAATTCCATTTTCCCCTTTTTCCTCCATATTCCAGGAAAATCCCAGATGTTTCATCCAGTCAGAGGGATCAAGCAGCCATTCAAATACAAAAGTTTCTAAACAAAAGAGTCATCCAAGAGGTCCCCCCCAGACCAGAAAGTATCCAGAACCTACTCAAGATTATTTTTGTGCCAAATGAAACAGGGAACTAGAGACCAATTCTGGATCTCAGCAGTCTGAACAACTTTGTTCGGAAGACAAAGTTACAGATGGTCACTGTTCAATCCATTCTTTCATTTCTGGAGCAGGATAACTGGATGTGCTCAATAAATCTCCAGAATGTGCACTATCATACAAAAATGAACAGGTGATCCAGGAAATTCTTATGCTTCTGGCTAGGAGCCAGTCATTACCAGTTCAGGACAATGCCCTTTGGTCTCAGCACAGTCCGCAGGGTGTTCACCAAATGTATGGCAGTAGTAGCAGCTCGCTTGAGACTGCACAGCTTCTGGGTGTTTCCTAAAGTAGATGACTAGCTCATCTCCACCCCAACCAGGCATTAACTCATCACGGCAAGAGAAAAAGTAACCCAGATTTGTGCATGGTTAGGAATAACAATAAAGTTTGAAAAATCACATCTTCAGCAATCTCAAACCTGCAAGTTCATAGGAGCACTACTCGACCCAAGATCAACAAAGGCCACTCTTCCTCTTTCCAGAGTTCAAACTTTAAAACTGCTAGTCAGCAAAATACTTTGTAGTACCACAGTCCCCTGCTAGCCCAATGATACAAGTGCTAGGATCTATGGTAGTGATACCCCTAGTTCCACTGGCCAGATTTCACATGAGGATTCTTCAATGGATGTTGGTGTCTCAGTGGTTGATACTTCAGCTTCCTCTATATGCTCCAATATGCATCACTAACTTGAGCAAAAAAGATCTGATGTGGTGGACCCAGTTGAAACAACTCCTACAGGGCTGTTTATTTGTCCCATCTCAGCCCAAGGACATAGTGACCACAGATGCTTCCCAGCTGGAGGGGCATTACCTGGGAAAGACAGTCCAAGGCATGTGTTTCCCCATAGAAGCCAGTTTGCATATTAACATTCTGGAGTTGACAGCAGTGCTTTTAGCATTGCAAGCTATCCAGGATGCTCTCCCATCAGGAATGATTGCAATACAAACAAACAATATGTCAGTGGTTTGGTACATCATCAGACAAGGAGGAACCAAATCATACCCTCTCTGTCAAGAAGCACTAAGGGTGTGTCAATGGGCAATCTCTTCCAACCACATTCTCTTAGCAATACATATTCTGGGGAAGATAAACGTACTAGCAGACAAACTGAGCAGGTGCATTCTGTTACCTCATGAATGGTCCCTCAACCAGAAAATAGTGGACATGATTTTCCACAAGTGGGGCCAGCCTTGCTGTGATCTGTTTCCATCTCCCCTAAACAGCAAGTGCAGCAGCTACGTTGTCCTTATCCCCCCACAGGGGGAGTCATTGAGGAATGCTCTTCTCCACAGTTGGCCTCCCGGATTACTATATGCTTATCCATTGATCCCCTGATCTCAAAATTCCTTCAGAGAGGTGCCGGGTTGAAGAGCAAGGTCATTCTCATTGCCCCTTTTGACCTCAACAAATTTGGTTCCCCTTCCTGTGGCCTCATTTGATCTATCAACCCTGGATTCTGGATCCAGTTCCAGACCTGCTGTCTCACCCATCAGAAATGATGCATCCAGGGGGGAGTGGCCAAGGATGAACACAGGATAGCAGCAGATTTCTTCAGCTCCACCAATTTCATTACACTGATAGGAATTAATTACTTAAAAATTAATTTTTGAAGTAATTTTCTTTCTAAATATGTTTGTTTTATATAGTTCTTGAACTATATCTAAAAAAGAAAGGAAATTTTAACAATATTCCTGTCAGAAATCACTTTGGAAATTTTCCTGTCAGTTTATCAGTCTGAAATGAGTTCCAGTAAGACAAATTCTCAAGACTCCAGCATCAAGAAAGAACTTCAGTCTCTGATAACTATAATCCAGCAACTTACTGCTAAGATGGATAAAATGGATACTAAAATTGATACCTTCATAGAAAAACTACAAAACAAATAGACTTGTTACATATAGACCTGCAACAACAGAAGATCCAGATGACAGGCATAGAAGAAGCTGTGAATGACATGGAAAATAGAATCCAAGAAGAGGAAATCAACATTGAGTTTCTGCTGAAACAAAATACACATTTACAAACAAAGCTGGATGACCTGGAAAATAGATCTAGGCGCAATAACATTAGGATTTTTGGACTGCCAGAAAATATTGAAGGTAACAATATTACTTCTTTTTTAACAACATGGCTCCCTAAAACTTTAGACTTACCAGAAGCATTCTCTTTTGGTATCGAAAGAGCACATAGATCTATAACTAATACTAACTCTAACAAAAACTATCCTAGATCAGTTATAGTAAGATTTCTATCATCTTTTGATAAAGAGATGGTTCTTAAATCTGCTTGGGCTAAAGCTCCTGTTAAGATTAATGAGATAACTGTGTGTTTTGACAATGACTATTCTTCCTTGGTAATAGCTAAAAGAAAAGTTTTTCTGCCACTAATAAGGGAGCTTAAAAAAGCACAGTTTAAAACATACCTTCTGTTTCCTGCCAAGCTAAAAATCTTCCTTCCTGATGGTCCTAAAATTTTTGATGACTTAGACTCTGCTTTACTGTTTATCAAAAAAAATAAGATTTTGGATAAAATAGAGGAAATGGAATGGGCTAGTCCTTCATTAAGGAGACTGGCAACTGAAACTTCGTGGAAGACTTTAGAGAAGAAGAAGAGACTAAAAAACAAATGATTTGTTCTATGTTTTTTTTTCTTTTTTTTCTCTCATCATTTTACTTCATTATTAATCTTTTTAAATATAGTTCCTGCATTTCCAGAAAGCCACAAATATTCTGAAAAAGATTTAATCAAAGTTATTCTCTGTGTGCAAAGAAATGTTTCATAACCAGTCAAAATATCTGAGGAACTAATAACAATCTATTATTCAATTTGTTTCTCTTTCTGAAAAAGAGAAGTAAGGTCAGTAATTTGATACATTTTTTTTCCTTTTTTTTCTCCTTTTCTTCTTTTCTTTGTTTAAACAATGACATTCTATTTAGATTATGTAGTGGGTAAACGGTGGGGGAGGGCAGGGAGAGAAGAGTAATGAAAATATGATAAATGGAATAATAACATATTTATTCCTTGTAAAAAGTTTATATGTTCTTCAAATGCTATTCCTAACTATACTTTCTTGATTATACTGCTTATGCTTGTTTGTAAATAATCTGTCATGCTTTAACTAATAATAATTAGAACTAAATAATAGTAAATAATATGTTTTATTTTTAACTCTATTAATATAAACAGTAAGTAATATTCCATTGTATATACTTCTTATAGCTTTCTCTTACATTTTTTTTTTATTTCTGCTTTACACTCTTTTATTTTCTACTCTCTTTTTCTTTTCTTTATTCTTTCTTTTTTTTTTTTTCATATTAATATATAGAAATGCTTTTGATCATATAGACACAGTAAATAATAAGATTTGCATAAAAATTGAGTTGGGACAAAAATATTGAGTTTTATTACTTATTAATAACTTTGGGCTTAATTTCACTTACATAGAGGCTGTAATAACCTGTAAAATACATTGCAAAGGTTTTGTCATGATTAGATGCATTTACACTACTAAATGAATGTTTGTCACTAGTTTTTAACAAGTTTCCCGCCAAAATGTTAAGGGAGACAATCTGGGATGTGGCTACCTCATGAACAGTGTCCTTGAGTTGTTTTAAAAGCTTCAACTCTCAGAATTCTCACAGAGAAGCTGAAAGCAGTCAATTTGACCTTTGACCCAGATATCACACTGACACATCGCAGATTCAGGAAGAACACTCTACCAGGAAGTAGAACTGATGCAAATGTGACTATGTGAAGGAAAATGAACTCTTTAACATTTAAATGTGAGTTATTTTATATAATTACTTACATATCTATGTTATAATTCATAAAATATGTTCAGTTATAATGATTTTAAATGATGCAGTTTCTTGTAGTAAGTAAATGTCTTATTTTAGAAGGCATAAAAAATGAAACATTTATTCAAGTGTTTTTGAAAATCTACTTGACTGCAGCATACTAATCTGTGTTAAAAACTTATGTTCCAAACATATACATTACTATAACTCATTTAATTCATCTGATTGACAAGCATAAATAACTTTATAATTCTATTCTGGAAGAAATTGTCATGTGATATATTTTAAAGCAGTAGTATAGACATACAAAATACAGATGGCTTCTTTTACAATAATGCAAGTGTTTCTGAGAATTTGCATAACTATGCAGTATGATTTATAACAATTTCTATAAATATAATATTTTATTCTATTGACAATAGCAGTATGAGTAAAATGCTCATATACAAGCAATTCAAGGTTTTTGGAAGCTGTTGACTGCATTTACATGACAGAAAATAGATGCATCTTAATATATGTAATGTCTGAACCATATTAGCCAAAGTTTTTGATTTAAATGAATGTTAGAACTTATTTTTACATACTTTGAATAAATTAATATGTAAATATGCCTTCCTTTTTTTCTCTCTCTCTCTTTCTTTCCTCTCTCTCCCTCTTTCATGTCTTTTATTTCTCTCTCTCCTCTTGGTTCCTAATATCAAGATTATTTGAATGCTATTTGAATACAAGTGTATTATATTACATAGATGTATATAGTAGTTGAATAGTTTTTTTAAAAAAAGTTTATTTTAGTTTATATGATGCTGTTTTATCAAATGTGTAGTCTTGTCTTGCTAGATAATTGAATTGAAAGCTGTTAATTTAAGTTAAATATAATCAGTATTAAATTGATAAGGTGGTAGCTGAGGTACTGCTGCTTAGGGTAGGGGTTAACTTGAGTGGTAAATACTACTCTAAGTTGGAGTTTTTAACTCCAGGCTGGATGCAAGGTTTAATCCTTACATTATTTTCACTTGTTCATTGTTATATGTATATAGTTTTGACATCCACAATATATTTTGTACACTCATTGTCACTACAAACAAAATTGAATCCTATACAAAATCCCATAAGAGATTCAATAAATACAGCTATATTTAAAGGTACACCTAAAGGAGGAGATGTAACATTACTTATGTTGTTATTTGTTATTTTGATCATAAGATTCTTAAGTTTTAAAAATGCCAAATGACATCTTTAAAAGGAATTTCTTTAAACATTAATGGATTGAATAATCCGTGTAAAAGGGCAAGCCTAATAAGATACATTAATTTACATAAGGCCAACTTAGTCTTGAAAAAAGATATTGATAAACTAGCCACAAACAAATATACAGTATTGGTTAGTTCAGAGCACACTCAGAAAAAAGAGGAGTATTTTATGGAATAAAAGCCCATTCCTAAAACCATTAAGTCTTATCAGGATGACAAAGGAATGTTTTGTATGGTTACAATACAAATTAATGGGAAGACTTACACTTTAATTAATGTATATTGGATACCTGGAATTGGTATTAATACAGTGAAACATCATCTTGATAAGATCATATCATTCTCTATAGGAGATATTATTTTAGCTGGTGACTTTAATTGTATACTACATGAAAGTGATACTACCACTATAGCAAAAAAAAAATTACATCTAATGCAAAACATTTAAATGATTTTGCTAATTCTTATCATTTGAATGATATTAATAATCAGATAGATTCAAAATCATTACCTTTTTTTCTAACAGATACAAAACTTATTCAAAAATAGATAGGGTCTTTATTTCTAACCAGATGGTAACAGATTTAATTAATTCCAAAATCATTTCATGTCCTATATCTGATCATAATTCAATTGTTTTTGAATTCATGATAAAAATACTCATAATGTTCAGATCAAAAGGATACCAGCATACTTAACTCAACTAAAAGACTATAAAGAATATATACTTTCAGAAGTAAAACATTTTTTAGACATAAATAATACTCCTGAAGTCTCCATTGTCTATGTTTGGGATGCCTTAAAATCATATCTATATGGAGAAAGTATCGGATGGTATAATAATAAAAGGAAATCTTGGGATAAGGAATTGTTAGATATTCAAAGTAAATTAGACTCTTATAAACATAATAATAAAGAAAATATTATGGACAAGAAAGTTATTGAAGAAATAAACAAACTAAATGAGAAATACAAAGAAATTTTAACTCATAAAGTTAAAATAACTTTAGAAATACAAATTTTTGTCTTATTCAATAAGCCCCAAATACTTACATAGACTTAAAAATAAAACAAAAGGTTGAATAAACAAAACCATATCAAAGAAATCTTTTCTCTAAGGAAAAGAAGAATGTTTCTAGTATACCAGAAATACTAGATGAATTTAGAAATCACTTTCACAAAATTAACCATAATAACATTAACATGGAACCTAAAGATAAAATAAAGGAGTTTATAACCACAAACATGAATAAAAAGCTTAATAAACAACAGATTAAACTATTGGACAAAAGTATTTCATATACAGAGGTTATTACACAAATAAATAAGCTTAAATCAAACAAAGCACCGGGTAATGATGGTATTATACCAGAGATATATAAAATCCTTTCTAAAAGTACATATTCATTAATACATAAGGTTTTTATTTTGGCCCAAACTGAGTTAATAACCCCCCCATCTTGGCAATATACATTTATTTCGCCAATTTTAA
This sequence comes from Protopterus annectens, assembly GCF_019279795.1. Classification (NCBI taxonomy): domain Eukaryota; kingdom Metazoa; phylum Chordata; order Ceratodontiformes; family Protopteridae; genus Protopterus; species Protopterus annectens. The sequence continues at coordinate 1,274,843,403 of NC_056744.1, forward strand.
AACCTAATAAAGATCCAACTAGATGTACTTCATATCGGCCCATCTCATTACTTAATGTTGATTATAAAATGTTTATGAGTATTTTTGCTGATAGATTGAAGACAATCATCCCCAGCATTATAGATATAGATCAGACAGGCTTCATTGTAAATAGAAATACTTTTGATAATATAAGAAGAACTTTAACATTAATTGATTTTGCAAATAGGAAAAAGAAAGATTTAACACTTATTAGTCTTGATATAAGTTCAGAATTTGATTCAGTAAGTTGGGACTATCTGTTTACCTTACTGAAGTGCACAAACTTCTCAGATGCATTTGTAAATCTAATTGAGCATTTATACAAAGGAACATTGGCTTATATTAAGGTAGGAACATATGTTTCACAAAAATACCCATTTTAAAGGTACAAAACAAGGATGTCCACTTTCTCCACTATTATTCACTTTAGTAATGGAGCCTTGGGCTAATTTGATCAGAAACAGTACTGACATAGAGGGTTTTGAAATAGATGAAAATACAACATCCAAAATTCAACTTTTGCAGATGATGTTCTAATTACATCAGCAGGATCTAATTCTTCTATGCAGTCTCTATTTGATAAAATGATGAATTTTAAAAGTATTTCTGGTTTAATATTCAATGAAGAAAAACTAAAATACTACCTATATATACGAAAAAATATTCTCATTAGTGATTTTACTAAATATGTACCCAATTCAGGTCAGATAACTTATTTAGGTATAATACTATCTAAAGATATTAAATCTGTTATATATAATAATTATAATACCTGTTTTCTTAATATACAAAATCTTTTAATACCTGGAATAATATGTTTTTACTATGGAGGAGAGACTTACAATTATTAAAATGATAATATTCCCCAAGATTTTATACTTAATACAATCAATAATACTTCCACCTACAAAAATAATTATCAAGAAACTGAATACACTAATGTTAAATTTCCTATGGGCACCTAATAGACCTAGGATTGCATTAAAGAAACATACTAATAGCTGGTCTCAAGGGGTATTTCTTTTCCAGACTTTAATTTATATACTATCTCTTCTATTGTAAAAGTTGTTACTTTATTAATAGATCAGTCATATGTCGCAAAATGGAAAGATTATTGGGAGCTAATTACTATGCACTTCATGAAAATCTCCTTAACACATAAAAATATGATTGTAAATAACTCCATGTTATGGTTACTAAAGGAATTTTGTACTTCACCTATTACACCTAAACATATGGTTTGTTACCCATTAAATATTATTATTAGCTATCGTAACTTTATATTCATGCACCCTAAGTATAGGGAATGGAATTTTATTATATTCCTATAATGTATACTCAGGGTATGCTTTTGTCATCTACTTCTGAAGGAACTCATTTAGCTATAGATAATGATCTAAAGTACTGGTATCAGTTGATATCTGATGATAAAGTTAAAAATCTAGATTTCTTAAAACAATAATTTGATCTAAGAGAAACTTGCTGGTTAGAGGTTCAGACCTTTAGACAACATCTCATTATTAAAATAGATCTAATGTCTATAACAGTTAAAGAATCTATTCCAACACTGATTGATTACTTGATATTAAATTTACAACATAAAGTTTCTGATAAAGGTAAACTTTCATACATACATAAAATTATCAGACAAGAAACTTTTTACAGTGTAGATACATACTGGAATTATCTCACTTCTATTAATGGGGACCCACCAAATCAACAAGATAAACAATATATATTGGAATCTGCCTATAGAACTATGTCTTCCATTGTCTGGAGACTTTATACATGGAAATTTTTACATAGATCTTTTTATACACCTTTGATGATGAATAAAATAAATAATAAAGATAATCTATGTAAGAGATGTAATGTAGAAATTAATGCTGACTGGGCTCATATGTTTTATGACTGTATAAAATTGATGAATTTTTGCAGGCTCTTTTTACAGATAATTTCATTATTTCTAAATCTCTTATATTATTCAACACACCTGTACCTGAAAGTGTTAAAAAGGTTAAGCTTCCCTTGTTATGGTCTATTCTAGCAGTGGCTAGGAAAATAATAACCAGAAATTGGATTTCAGATACACCTCCTTCGTTCAATGAATTTAAAATGTTATGAATATAGTGTGCCATATGGAAATAAACACAATTAGGTCAAGAACAACTAGAAAAACATCTTATTATATTGTATGGGATAATTTACAAAATTTGTTAAAAAAATCCTAATTTCAATAGCATGGTATTTTAGTTTAATTAATTGATCTGATTGTAGTGGATGTCTTTGTAAATACTTTAGTTGTTTTGTTGAATGTTATAATCATATCTATTTTTAATTACTTGTATAAAATTGTTATGATATTTCTCTTGTATGTTAAAACAATAAACCTGTTTTGAAAAAAAAAGAAATGATGCATCCAGATCTTGCAAAGCTCAAGGTGACAGCTTGGTTTCCCTATTTCCAGTAATAGCCAGACAACCTATGCTCTCTTCCCCATTCACCAAACTATATTATCTTCCCTCAAACTATCTACAAGGAAAACTTATGAAGCAAATAGAAGAGATTTGTGCACTGGGTACTTCAAAATGATGTGAACTCCTTTTCTGTTATCTATTCACACTATTCTGGAGTTTGTATCATTGCTTTTTGATCACTGGGCCAGTTCTCCCACAGTAAATCAATTAGCAGTGATGTCCAGTTTCCTTGTTGGTCTTGATGGTTCTTCCCTTCCTTCACATAAACTTTGTAAGACCTTTCTATGAGGAACACTTCTGTTGAGACACCCGGTTAAAGATCCTACTCCGCTGTGGGACTTAACTCTGGTACTGCAAACTTTGCTTCTTTCACCCTTCAAACTTCCAAATACTTGCGATCTAAAATGTCTGTCTTGGAAGAGTTTGGTTTTGGTGGCCATTACTTCTGCCAGACAAATTTCAGAAATGCAGGCTTTGCTGGTGAAACCGCCATACCTAATTGTTCATAAAGACAGAGTTATATTATGAACTAATGCATTCTTTTTGCCCAAAGTTTTATCAGAATCCAACATTAACCAATCTATCAACCTACGAGTTTTCTTCCCAAATTATACAAAGGTGAATAATTGTTGCATTCACTAGATGTGCATAGACAATGGCATTTCTACTTACACAGAACAAAAGACTTCAGAAATTCACATCAGTTGTTTCCTTTGCAGAAAAGAAATTGGGCAAGCCAGTGTCTACTCTAGAGTTTCTGTAGTCAGATGGCTTACTAATTGCATTTTTTTCATTTACGATAAATTGAACTTGTCTTTAACTAAGCAATTGCCTGCTCATTCTACAAGATTGACAGCAGCTTCCTCGGCCTTTCATTCAAGAGCCTCCATGGATGATATTTGTGCAGCAGCAACTTGGGCTTCACCTCACACCTTCATCTCTCATTATAAGCTAGACTTAGTTTCTATAAGCAGGGCATCATTTGACTCAATGGTGCTTAGGAATATCCCAGGAGTTTTAGTAGCTGGGGACTCTGTTTCATCAGTTGAGGACAGAATCAAAATTGACAACATCAGATAAAGAAGCTATCTCCTTACCATAATGTTCCATCTGTGTTGTCCATTTTAATTCTTGCTCAACTCCCCACCCCCCAACCCCCCAACCAATGTTATCTGAAGAGCGAGGTGACACAGTCAGTCTTGGGTCTTTCTCTTGCCTTTTATGAGTCCAGATATAGCTCTGTGCTTCTCTCATCTGCTATATTTCTGCTTAAAAAAAATCTGTATGAGTAAATTTAGTCTTTTGCTATTATCTTAAACAAGATCTGAGGTAATGGAGTGGTGCATTCTGGGTAAGGAAGTAGCTTGAGAGTTCAAGGTTGCCACGGACTTTTACAATGGCCAACTCAGATCCGAGGGCTCGGATCTGAACCCATCAGTTGAGGAAGAATGAAAATGGACAACACCCCTGGAACGTTATGGCAAGTACATAATTTATTTTTATTTGATCCTTTTCTTCACATTTAAAATGAAATATGTTAACAGTTACTAATTTAATTGTTACCAACAATTGTCACAGGTTTTACTATATATCTAGACTGATTAGCACTATACATGTCCGTATGGCATAATAATCTTTCTTTTACTATAACAAAGTCCTTAGAGTCAGCTTCATACACATGCTTTCTTAAAGCAGTAGGTACAGACATCTTAAATTTGCCAAAGATTAACATTTCTATCATTTTATTTTTAGTTTCTTCACCCACAGTATCTAACCATATATTACATCCTTTTAAGTAATTTTATTGTGATCTTAGCATTTTGTAATGAGGAAAGATCCTCAAAGGAAACTTCAGACCTTGTGACTCTGAGGTGGCACTATCTATGGCAAAAATGCCTTTTACACTTTTTCGTAGTCCTAATACTTAGCCTCTTCCATGTCTATAAAATCAGATGTCCTCTGGTCACTTAGGCCCATTTTTGTATTTCAAACTTAAGTTTTCTGCTTGCTTTGGTCCTCACCACAGACTGGAGGTATAACTGCTGAAGCAGTCCCAAATATGTTGTCCTGACATACTGTACTACAACATTCAGCCAGCTTGACAAGTTAGGGCCTTTCCATGAAGCTACTGTAGCATTACTACTCCCCTGATTCATTAACTACTTTAGGTCAACTTCTCTTCCTTTATAAATATTATTTCTGCTGGGGTGTGGGGGCAGGGGAATCAGTCTTTCGTGGCACATCATCCCCTTCTATTACCTTTTTATTTGGTTGATATGTATTTTTTTATTTTAATTAAGTTGTATTCGGCTGATTGGTTCCCAGGCTGTGCAGAATGAGTGACTCCTACTTAACTTAAATATGGCCATTCTGCCCTGGATTTTCCTAACTGTTTTTACCTTCTTTATTGAAAATCAGTACATGGCTGTACAACTAAACTCCATTTGGTACTGAAATAGCATAATTTTAATTTGAGTGGAGATATTTCCTTCTTTTATTACTAAATCTAACATAAGGGAGAACTTTACCATGAAAGAGTTTGTGCAACTTGTTCACACATAAATATTAAAGCAGAAAAATCAATGAACATTTCATAATGTCAAAAAAGTTTATTCTAAGTGAAGAACTCAGTTGATTTCTTTATTTAATTAATTTATTTAAATGTCTGATGGACAAGTGCTTAATAAACAAATGATTTAAAATGTTTGTATAACTCTCTGGTAATATAAAATACAGGATAATTTTATATATCAATATATCTATCTGTGTGTGTGTGTGTGTGTGTGTGTGTGTGTATATATATATATATATATATATATATATATATATATATATATATATATATATATATATATGTATATATTTACATATATAAAGACTGAAGAATGGAACATTCTAAAACTTCAGGTAAGCATGCTCAATGCCAGCATCTGCAATTAATCCTGGGTTATTTTTACCACAGCAATTAAAACCTGATGTGTGTAAATGTGTCTTCTTCAGTCAAAGTAAATGAGAGATTGTCTTTATTCTCAACATCATCCTGTATTCTAATCAACTTAACTTTCCTCTTGTAAGAAGGTTTGTGAGTCTAACGTTGTCTTAATTTGGGAAATTCAGAGCTTACGGTATATTCCCAGAACTATATGGATGTAGTTTGTCTTGTAAATACCTAAAGCCTTGTTCTGCTTTAAAAATGAGCATGATTAAAACATCCATTTTGTGACTTAGGAAAGAAGTACATACAAATAATTTGATTAACTTTATAAATCAAGTGTAGAAAAATGGTGGATATTAATCAAAATGCAGAACAAGCCATATTCTATTTTTATTATATTACAATAGAAAAGATATTTAATCGGATTCATTATTAGCATTAAATCTATATGTGTGCGTGTGTGTCTGTATGTGTGTGTGTGTGTGTGTGTGTGTGTGTGTGTGTGTGTGTGTGTGTGTGTGTGTGTGTGTGCGTGTGTGTCTGTATGTGTGAGCGTGTGTGTGTGTGTGTGTGTGTGTGTGTGTGTGTGTGTATAAATCAAATCAGATGATGGGAGCAATTGAAAGAGATGAAGTTAGTCACTTCCTACATGCACTGTTGCTTTAAATCTGCAACTGTGTTCTCATATTGAAAGTTAGTTGAAGGTTTAGTACCCAAATCATTATCATTTGGAATTCAGTGATGATACTCGGCTTTATTTTAAAAGTTTAGAGAGACATTATCGAATGGGCAGTTGTGAATTTCACAGGGAGCAGCTGATACTTAACATTGCTCACAGTCTCAGCTTCCTATTTTTTTAACATCTTAATTCATATCAAATGTTGCATGATGACATGGGTACTAATTTGATTTCCTCTCTGCGTGTTGTTAGAACATAGATAAATACTGAGCTGCTATGACTGTTTGAGGTCAGTCCACTATTCCCTGATGAAAACTGACTTCAGAAGAGTTTGCACTGTGATGTTCTGAAGCACATGTGCAATTCAGTACCCTTGTAAAGTGATCCTTGTGGTAGATTTAAAATTTTATTAAAAAATGAAGTTTCCACGGATGAAGCCAGACTCGGTGATTGCTGTATAATGCATATCATGTGAGGGTAGAAAGGTCTGGGAATACAGGACATACATCATTCATCTCTTTCTGAATGTACCACTGGTCTTCATGTTCTATTCTCTGAAGAGTTATTATTAAGTTATTAATTATGTGGGCCACAACAGAGTCAAGTGGAATCTATATGGCTGAGATTGCAAGTCACCATTTATTTTTCCTCTCCTGCCTCTCCCTGGCTGCCTTGACTCATTCATTCTCCTGATGTTGAGTTACCAGCTTGTGCAAACCCAGATTATCGGGAATTTTGGCAAGTGCTAGCAATGTTCCCAGTAAAAGCTGTACTCTAGAAAGGAAGGAGTAACTAAGTTGTAAGCATGATAGTATGACTACTGTGTAATTTAAAAAAAGTGCCACCTACTATTTGCTGCTCCTTGATTGCAAGACTGGGATTTCTTCTTCTGGTTCACTTCAGGGTGCTTGATCAAACTAATGTTTGGGTAACTCTGATCCTTTGGCATTCTTGTTCATGTCAGAACTGCTTGAATAAAGAATAAAAAGTAAATTGTATTCTAGTCATCAAACAAGTTGATTTTTCATTACAGTAAATTGATTTTCCTTAAAAAAAAACATTATCTGAGCAATAAATATAGTGAGGTCTACTCCCCTAGAAGATGGCATTCATTGTCTTGGCTGCACAGTTCTGTATCAGTTCCATGTCCTCCTTTCAGAAGTAATATTGCCATTTCATTTTAAAACAAACACCTTTGTGGTGCACTGTATCAAATATACAATGTGAAAGCACATGATGAAAGATGATGTACTTAGCCTCAGAATGTCTGCAGCCTTGTCATTCTTTACAACAGCCTGGCACATTTAGGACAGCATTTGTAGAAAACAGCACAGAACACAAACAGGACTGCAGTCCACTGAAACACACCTGCTGGTATAGCTCAACTGATTGCACTGACTACTGCAAATAAATGTTATAGTTCTACTGCCTTGCAGTGAGAGCTATTATCTTCTGAATCTTAGTTTTTTTTTTATTTTGTAATGTTCAGTTATAGAAAGAAACAAGCCTGATCTAGTATCATGTTTACATACAAGCATACTTTGTCTCTCCTTTCCTCTAGGGTTTTCATCCTACTTCTGGTGGTGATTAGCATACTGTGGATCCCCATTATACAGACAGCTAACAGTGGTCAGCTCTTTGACTATATACAGTCTATTACCAGTTACCTGGCTCCACCTATTGCTGCCATCTTTATTTTGGCAGTTTTCTGTGAAAGAATCAATGAAGAGGTAAGGTGATGTTGTTCTAGCATTGCAGTAATGTTATCTTTCTTTGTCATGCTACTTTTGTTTAGCAACTGACTTTTTTATGACTGACTACTATTATTCACTAAAGTTTATTGTAACTCTGCATTAATGGTAGATACTAGTTTGTATAATACAGTTTGCTGTAAGATATAGCCAGGTCTTTCGAAGTCTGTCAGAATGTCTTACTTGATTTAATGCAATACCATCTACCTTGAATGATAAATGTTAGGATAAGATAGTGTAATGAGAAAACTGGCATTTGGGCACCCACTGCATGCCTATGCTATGCTATAATATCATTCAAACTGCAAAATACCTTTCAGCAGCCACTTCTGCTCTTACCCCTTGATATACATGACTGTCATCATAGGCTAATCAATCATTTCAATCATTTTAATACCCACATACCAAACAACTCTCCAAACAACCACCAGGACAAAAAAAAAAAAAACAAACACAAAATCCTGTCAACAGTTACAGGAAATAGAAAGTGTCCCTACTAGAAGAACATGAGTAAGTTGGACATCTTCTGTTATGGCACCTGCCTCACAAATGAGTAAGTGTATGTTAAGTTGTGTGTGTGTGTGTGTGTGTGTGTGTGTGTGTGTGTGTGTGTGTGTGTGTGTGTGTGTGTGTGTGTGTGTGTGTGTGTGTGTATGTATGTGTATATATAAAGAATCGGGGGAGGGGGGTGCAAAGACCCATACAAAACAGTTGAATTGTCTTACAGAAAATTTTGAGGTTTACTATATTTCTGTGACACATACGCTATTTTTCATAGTTAAGGGACATGCACTTAGGGGTGTCTCATTTCTCCTAGGGAGATGAGGTATCCACTTTATTTACTTACTTACTTATTTGTTAACCAGGTAGGTGAACCATGACCAGGGCCAAAAGGCAGTGAAATCTTTTCTAAAAATTTACAAAACAGTTACATTCTAAGCTACATTTGAACTAACATTTACATTCAGGTAACATTATAAACAACATCTGCAGTTCAATATCTATTATAGATCTGTTTTTACATGAATGTATTCACAAATACATACCATTCTGTTCAAGGACATTTGCACTCATACAGTTCAGTCACTAACATAGTTGTGCTTTTATATGAAGGTCATTTACAGAAATCATTGTATTATATACAAAGATACTGACAGTATTTATTTGCATATTTGCACTGGTTATATGCCTGTCTCTGTATCATTATGGCTGCTCACTGCTGAGTATATAATGCCTTTCAGCAGGAAAGCTTAGGCACCATTTCCCTCATACAAACCTGCTTCCCCATAAAAACTACATTTATATTTATTTGAAAGACATGTTTCAAAGGGAAAAACAACAGTTGGCCATCACTGGGAATTTGCCCTTTCTCCACTGTAGTGCAATCTCGGACTTTTTATATTGAGTTAGGAGGTGGGGGGGGGCACAACCCACCCAACCTGGGTGAGTTATAAATTTTTAGAATTTTATGACGGTCGCTAGGTTGGCCAAGTGTTGTTTTTCCCTGTGAAAAACTTTGATTAAACGGTTGTTCAATGGAGTGAGGTTTCGACAAAGTGTGTTCACTGAATAGTGATTTGACAATTTAGGTTTTCGATGATGTGATATAGACCTGACTTATGACATAGTCAAAAGAAATGGAAATCACTGTCGGCGAGTTGTGCCATCAGTGATGCCCTTTTTTGGGGAATGCACCCCTTCTTTCAGTTACTGCAACCATGGAATCTTCTGTTTCAAAGGCATATTTACACATACACACAAACACACATATATAATAATCAATTATACCTGATTTCTTTAATTTTCTTTCTGTCTGTATTTTCTTACGTTCTCTCTCTCTCTATCAGAACTCAAATTAAAAAAGATGGAGTTATACATGTCACTGACCAATACAAAAATAATTTCTTTACATGTTAAATATGTAAGTAGATTCGCTCAATAAATATTAAATATTATTGTATTATGCTGAAATTTTCAAAATATACAGTATCTGTCTTTATGTCTTAACAACAGACCTTATGGATTATATTTAAAATGGCTATGAGACATAATCCTTTAAATATTTTTACTTTAATATTGTCTTTAAAGAGGAGACTAAAATGTAATTTCTTAAATATATTTTTGTATCCTTCTATCTCTTTTTTTTTTTTTACTTCACCTCTTCTCTTTTTCTAAGCAGCAAGAAAACCCAAAAGCAGTGCGTGTGTTCCAGTAGCAAACCCAAGCAGAATTCCAAGCAAAACCACAGCTGGTGACAGGCAGAAAGGCAAGACTCGACAGTTGTAAAATCCACAGGTTTTATTAAAAGTTAGCACTTTCGCAGTGTTCACCACTGCTTCATCAGACAAAAAAGTAAAGCAAATGAACTTCTTTTATACTAGATTTCAGTATCAATTAGCACAACAATGCAGAATCCTAATTGATCCACATGGCATCTGCTTTTAAAGCAACAGTGTCTAAAAACTGCACATAAAAAATAACAGTAAAAATACCAAGATGCAGAATAGTACATTTATCTACTTTTCTTTGCTTTTATTTTAATGCAGTGGTGGTGCTGCAGTAGCGTTGTTGCCTCACAGTACGATGTTGTCCTGTTCGATTCTCAGCTAAAGCGTCTTCTGTGTGGAGACGTGTGAATGGGCGTACCTTCGTTGAAGGTTGTGCGTCAGGGTGGGCAACTCAGTACGTAAAAATCTACTGCCAATCATTAGCGGATTGGAGTTCCGCTGTGGTGACCCCTAACCGGGAAAAGCCGAAAGATACAACAACCAAGGCCATTGATGAGGGGAAGGTGGTCCACACAGCCTACCTGGACCTCGCAAAAGCCTTCGATACAATACCCCACTCGGGCATTATAGATAAGCTCACCAGCTTAAATATAAACCCCTATGTCACTAGATGGATTGCAAACTGGCTCAAGGACATAACCCACATGGTTAGAATTGCTGGAGCCATGTCAGACTTAAACCAGTTACAAGTGGTGTCCCACAAGGCTCAGTCCTGGGAACTCTCTTGTTCAGTATATATTTCTCGGAGGTACAGGCCAACACGGAAGGACTGTGGCTGACCAAGTTCGCAGATGACTGCAAACTGGGCGCCATAATCGACTCTCCAGCCGACACAAGCATCCTCCAAAAGGGCCTAATAGAAACAGACAACTGGTGCCAGAGCCATGGCCTCAAGCTAAATGCCAAAAAGTGTATAGTCATCCCCTTTGGCAAAAACAAAGTGCCCACAAATTACCACATAGGTGGTAATCCATTAAGTACAGAAGAAGTAATTAGGGACCTGGGGACCCAAGTAGATAGCAATCTCTCATTTGATAACCACATGGCCAAAGTAGTTAGAAAAACATTTTATATAGCCCACCTAATCATGAAGGGATTCACATCTAGATCAGGGGAGGTCATCGTGCCTCTTTACTCATCCCTCATCAGGCCCATAATTGAGTACAATGCCCCTTTTGGGATGTACCTTACCAGACACCTGCAGCAACTGGAAAGACCCCAAAAGTACCTCACCAAGAGGATCAAAGGGCTCAAACAGATGCCATATGCTGCCCGGTTAAAGAAACTCCAGCTCTACTCAGTGGCATACCACCTGTTCAGAGGCGATCTGTGCCTGACGTATAAAGCCATGTCCAACCCGGAATTAATGGACATGCTGCACCTCAGAAAATCCAAATCCCATCGAGCTATGCGCTTGAGAGACTTGAACCTCAGCACTGAAATAAATAGGACATGCTGGAGGGACAGATTCATAACCCAGAGGCTCCCTTCACTCTGGAATAAAATCCCAGTCCAGGTTAGGCAGAGTCCCTCATTGACTCTCTTCAAGAGGAATCTTGATGAGTGGATGGGAGATCATAGGTTTACCCCTGGTATCACTTCTGTGTCACTGTTAGACAGAGGCACAGTATACTAACCTCAAAAAAGAGCATAGCAAAATAAATTTAAAATGGGTGGCGAAAGCCAAACACATTCTGGCTAGGCTTATAAATGCCCTAGGGCAGATAGCCTAGTATGAACCTATGAACAACTGGTTTTAGGGGTACATGGATAAATTGATTTTTTGGATGTAACTATAGCCAAGCAAGGAATTGGTCTAACCACCAGTATTCATAGGAAAGAATTTCATTGCCCCACATATTTGCATAGGGATAGTATGCATCCACAACATATTTTTAGTAATATCATTAAGGGACAGGCTATGAGGACCTCACATCTATACTGTAATGACAAGGACTTTCAGGCTGGACTATGCCATCTATGGGTTGACTTTAAGGGTAGAGGGTATAGGCCTGTGGAAATTGACAAGGCATATAGTGTAGTAAATAAGGAAAGACAAGGGAGGGCCAGCCCTATTTTTTTTACAATTAAATGATACAGTTAAGTATGCTGAAAGTATATCTGTGAAAATGCCCATGGTTATTACCTATACAACAGAGGTGAATAGGATTAGGGAAGTGGTCAGAAGTAACTGGCACATCTTACACACTGATGAGAAGGTAAAAAAGCTGGTAGGCCAGCAACCTGTTTTATTGTATAAAAATAAGAAGAATCTTAAACAGCGTTTATGTTATCCTAGATTATATCATAATCTAGGGGAAAGACAATGGGGTACACGTAAATGTCAGGAGTGTGCATACACTTTAAGCATCCAGAGACAGGCCATTTATGGAAACTTAGGGTTTCAGCAGACTGCGACACACAGAATGTTATTTATGCAGCACACTGTGTTTCATGTTTCAAATTTTATATAGGCAAAACCAACCGGAAACTGAAAGAGAGAGTGGGGGACCATTTGTATTGCACGAGAAAAGGGAATGATTGTAGTGCTTCAGCAAAACACACACTAACAAATGGCAACAAACATAGATTTGTATTCCAAGTTCTACAAGTTGTGACTGCGAGTATGGGAGGGGGGGTTAGTAAATATGACTGAAAATGCAGAATTACAGTTGATTTTAAGGTTAGGAGCACATAGGGGAATGGGTCTGAATGACCATGTACCCCTAAAACCAGTATTAAAAGCAAAGAAAAGTAGATAAATGTACTATTCTGCATCTTGGTATTTTTACTGTTATTTTTTATGTGCAGTTTTTAGACTTTTAAAAGCAGATGCCATGTGGATCAATTAGGATTCTGCATTGTTGTGCTAATTAATATTGAAATCTAGTATAAAAGAAGTTCATTTGCTTTAATTTTGTCTGATAAAGCGGTAATGAACACTGTGAAAGCACTAACTTTTAATAAAACTTGTGGATTTTACAACTGCTGAGCCTTGCCTTTCTGCCTGTTACCAGCTGTGGTTTTGCTTGAAATTCTTCTCTTTTTCTATCCATCTCTGCTCTTTCCTTGCTCTCTCAATGTAACTGGGGTTCCATTTTCAATTCTGTTTATTCTGTTTTAGCTATTCTACTTTATAAAGGGTCTTAAAAGAACTAAACCATGTATATTATGCTACAGAAATGTCATTCTTCCAAACATTTATCATGCTAGATACAGAAAAAGAGGAAAGGGGAGTAAGAGGGTGGTGAAGGGAAGAAAAGTGAATGGAAGAATGAAAGAAGACAGTGATGAAGGGGAAATGAAAAGCAAAAAGAAAATGATTGGAGAGTCTTAACTGAAAAATAATACACACACATAATATATATATATATATATATATATATATATATATATATATATATATATATATATATGTCTGTGTCATAAGATCTAAAGTTCAAAAGACTGAAAACCAAAATATCTAAAATATCTAAAATTCAAGATATCAAAACTGGGAATTTGCCCCGTATCTACTGATGTGCAATCTCGGAGTTGGTATATATAATTGGCAAGAGTGTTGTAGGGTGCAGGGGCAGGCTTGCTCCCTGCATCAACATTTTTTTGATATTTTGAGTTTCAGATATTTTGGTTTTCAGTCCTTTGAACTTTCAATCGTATGACATAGCTCCATATGAAAAAAAAAAAAATTTATATATATATATATATATATATATATATATATATATATATATATATACTAGACAGAGGGTTATTTAATTGCAGGTTTTACAAGACTGAACTAGGAAAAAGTTTCCAGTGTGTGTGTGTGTGTGTGTGTGTGTGTGTGCGTGCGTGCGTGCGTGCGTGTGTGTGTGTGTGTGTGTGTGTGTGTGTGTGTGTGAGAGAGACAGAGAGAGCAATATTAGTTCCTTTATTTTTATTATAATGGTAATGTGACCTGTAAAGTTTTTGATTTATCAAAATAGTTTCACTCACTTAGTGCTCATATGGTTTTACTTTTATATTTTATATGTTTATAACAACATTGTAATTAGAGTATTGTAAACAATTGAAAAGAAACTGAAATGAATGCTTCTAAATATGACAACACTGAAATTTATTTTATTTTGTATAATTGATTTAAATAGTGGTACTAAGAGAGGTGGCTTGTTTAAATATCTTAAGTTGAATAAAACATTTTTTTACAAGAAACACACCTACTAGAAAGTGTTATCTCAATGTTTGGTTTTGAAATTTACTTAATTTTGACAAACATTTTTACTAAGAAAAAAATGGTACGTATTCTGTATTAAAATAACCAAATAATGCCTAGACTTTTATTTTTATTTTGTGACAAAAAAAACATGTTTGTTGTAGTGATTGTGGAATATTCTGGTCGCGTGGGTTTCCTCCAGGTGCTCTGGTTTCCTCCCACATCCCAAAGACATGCTGTAGGTGGATTGGACACTCCAAATTGACCCTAGGCATGAGTGCATGCATGTGTGCCTTTTGTGGAAGGTAGGGCGCTGGGCTGGCAACTCAACACCGTAAAACTCCACTGCCAATCATGAGCGGACAGATGATCTGCTGTGGTGACCCCTAACCGGGAAAAAGCCAAAAGAAGAAGAAGAAGATTAATGCTTACTGGATACCAAGACTTGGAGTGAAATTTCTAAATATTATTTAGACATTTTATTAAAAATATAAAAAGTTGCTTAGTGTTAGTGGGGATTTTAATTGTATTCTTGAGAAATTAGACTGTACTGCTTTTGGAAACCCAAGAATCTTGGCATAAGCCAACACTTTAATAACAGATGAGTATAATTTAAATGGTTTAAAGATATTTTAGATTTGATTTCTCTACAATTTGCACATTACTCATATGTATTTGGCACTGAAAGCTATATTTCATTAGATTCTTGATTTCTACTAGAGACCGTTTTCTAAAAGCTGACTCAGTTATGGATGAGACATATCTTTCAGATTCTGATGCCTTCACTTTAGTATAATTATAAATTATAACACAATATTGAATACAAAATGACAGCTGATGTGATAATGTTGAAAGACTATAGAGAATGCTTTGAAAAAGAATTAGAAAAGTACCTAATTGTAACTGATAATGCTGAAGTAGACAAATCCCTATTACAGGATTTCTTGAAATCGTGTTTATATGTGAAAATCATTAACCATTGTTATAATGAAATAAAAGAATGGGACAAAGGGCCAGATTCTAAAAGACTTGCTCTAAGTGTTAGTGACTAGTGATTTACTTCAGTATAAGGCATATATATATAAGCAGGCTTACACTGGGGATCAGATTCCAAAATACCAGCTCTCAATATAAGTGATCATTTACACTGAGAGCAAGTCTTTTGGAACTGGGCCAAAAGAGTTAAAATACAAAAGAATCTAAAGCATTCCAAATCAAAGTACAAAAGATGGAGTAATATTCAATTAGACAAGCAATATCTGACTATTTTAAATATCAGCTTACTACTGAGAATGTTAAGCTTTACTCATGTTTCCTGATAACAAAATGTATACATGGATTAGCTTGTGAAGTACTTGGGAATTATACTGTCAACAAATGTTAAAACCATTATAAAAATTAACAATGACAGCATCATTAAGCTGTGTAGGGAGTTGATATAAAAAGGAAGGAGCTCTTCTATTCATTTGAAGATCATTTAACTTTCATTAATATTAATATTTACCCAAAATGTTGTATATAATGCAAATAACTTCTCTCAAGCCAAAAAAGTAACATGTTAAAAATGTAATAAGTTTTTTGACATTTTTGTTATATCTGACACACATAGGTTCATAGGTAAGATTTCAGCTTGAGTCTAAACAATTTCCTTTCAAATGTGAGAATCAAATCCTGCACTTTATATCTGTGAGGTAACACCTTAACCGTTACGCCAACCTCAACTAACGCCAAACCTGACTAGTTTTAAAAGCTTTCACCCCTTTACGTAGCACAGGGTGAGTTCAGTCCACTGACTTCTGGGTTATGGGCCAAGCATGTTTCCACTGCACCACATAGCCATAGAAGGTTCTACAACGAATCACCAAACTGAAAAACTGTGAATATCAGAAGCATCAAAAATAATGCCTGAAATATAAGAGGGTAAAAAAGTTAACTTGTAGCATTTTTTCAAGGGAACACGCCTCCCTGGACCCCTGATATGAGGGCAAGCACTAGACACCCCCAGACTTATATATACAACAATCCAACAATTGAACAAACTTGACAGAGAAAATCTCCCAAAAAAGTCAATCACTGGTGGAGCACACTTTGAAATTACATTGGCAATGATCTCCTAAGGAAAACAGAGATTGACATTATACTGATTGCTGTCTTTTGGTTTGGGCAAGTGACACTCAATAAATTTCATCTAATATTTTATGCACCTTCTCTATTATATTTAAAGAATCTCATTTACAAATAAGGAAAATTATATATGTGGTAAGCCAATAGATTATCATGCAATAAAATGCTCCCATATTTATTTTCATATTACATGGAATGTATATGGAATTTGTAGGTAACTAACACTAAGCAAACTGTATTTCTCTTCAAACTAACTTACAAATGACCTTGTGTCACATTGTGCTTTGTGGGCCTGATGGCTGGTTAACTTACAACTTATTTTTGTGTCACAGGGTGCTTTCTGGGGCCTGATGGCTGGACTAATAGTGGGACTCACTCGAATGATCATGGAGTTTGCTTATTCAGTGCCATCCTGTGGTGAAGTTGACAACAGGCCAGCTGTGCTGAAAGATGTTCATTACTTGTACTTCGCTATAATTCTTTTTTTCCTAGTAATAATCATTTCTACAGTTGTTAGTCTGTGTACTCCAGCAATTAAAAAGGAACACGTAAGTTATTCTGTAATCATAATTCTACTCTTAAATTTCGTTAGCTGACAAATCTCAGATAATTTTAAATTTAATCCATTGTGATGTACTGTGAGTTATGTCAATCAAAATGTTTTCTTGGATGCAGAATGTTAGTAAGTACATTTGCATTGATATAAATGTGCAAATGTACACACAAACACACACATGGAGGCACACACACACACACACACACACACACACACACACACACACACACACACACACACATACACTCACACACACTCTGGCACCATCCACACTGTGGACTGATTGCCAGCAGGCAATATACCACAAAACAAAATCCTGTGGACCATTTTACTGCCATAGAATAGTGAAGAGGGCATGGTATTCATCAGTTATTTGCTGGGGTGTGGGGGCAGAGCCCCCATCAAGGGTGAAAGGAAGATCTACCCTCTTTAAAAACAAGGAGGATCTACCCTCTTTAAAAACACTAACGTATAGAATTTACTGTTTCACTGTCCTGTGCCAGTAAAATGGTCACAAGATATTGAGGGCAGGCAAACAGATCATTGTCAGTTCTGTATACATACTGCAGAATGGTGTTGTCATTCAAGTTTACAAAAAGATAAGCAAGAAATCCCAGGATGCTTGGGAATTTATTGCCTTCCTTGTAATATTACTGTTTCTGTAAAGAGGAATATGTTATTCTTTATACTGTGTATTTTTGCATGTATTTATTTTTTAGTTAGTTAGCTATTTAACCAGGGGGTGGACTGTTCCTTGGAATCTTTTCAGCCATGATCAAGGTACTTGTATAAATTACAAAACATTTAAATTAAATATCATAACAAAACATTTACACTGAACATTAAATTTACAATGCAATTAAATCATAATCATGAACATTAGCATATGAACTCAGCCATGAATGACAATACATAGCTTCACACAACCATTTTTATTTAGTTCATAGTTTTCATAACGTACTTCAGTTTTGTCCCCTTACACCTGTGCATCTCCATATCAAGAGGACTGTTATAATTGACTTTGTAACTGACGATGTAAGGTGCGAACCTTGCAAAACTTGCAAGTGCATGGTAACCATTAAGCAGATATGTATGTTTGTATAATGCACTACACAGGAAACATAAAGAACATAAACTTGGCAGGAAAAACAAACATTTAAAAATGAAGCATACATATTTTTAGCAACATATACATTGGGAGGGTGGCCTAATAGTTAAGGTGTTTGCCTTCTAAACACAAGGTGCAGAGTTTGAGTCTCACAAAGGATACCTGGCTAGGCTTAAAATGGCTCACAAGGTCAATTAGCTTAGTACTAACCTATTATACTTAAAACTCTGTAAGTTGCATTGAGCAAAGTATATGTCCTATATATTCCAAATTGCAAATATTAAACTGTCTCCTATATATTACAAATTGCAGAAATTGAACTGCCACGCCCTCCAGTCTGAAGAACTGTGAATCTGAACTCTGCTGTCAATCTGCACACTTATTTTCTGTGAATTAATCAGCTTATATGTTGCTAACATGTACCCATAGCTGTCCAATAGGATCTGCATATTATAAAAGTATGCTAAAATATGGTCTAATGTCCTATCCTCCTTAAACAGTATAACACAGAGGGCAGTGGTGATGTTTCTTGGTAAACCAGCAAAGGGTTTACAATGTACACTACTGAAGCATTCCGTTGAATATCAAATTAGTTGTATTGCCAGACCAGTAAAAGGTATCCCATCACTTCTCTGTTCTAGTGTTCTCTGTCACTGGACAAGTACAAGACTTATATTTTTTATTTCACTACCTTTTTCATTCTCTAACATTTCAAAATATATTGAGACATTATCAGACTATAAATTTTTCCTAACTTCTTTTCTACCATTAGCCTTATATATGAGCATTTCAGTAGCACTTTTCCAGTCATCAGGTATTTCACCCGTTCTTAAACTACCTTGGAGCAGTTTATGCAGCACACCCCACTACCTCCTCTTTGAATTTTATTATGTCTTTGCTAGATATCAAGTATTTGCCCTCATTCTTTTTGTTTTTTTTAACCCTTGATTTCATTTTGTATCACTATAATCGAGATGTCTTTCTGAGTCATTGCTTTCCTACATTCATATTGTGATTTATTTAATCCTTCCCTGTTTCAAATTAACTCCAGGTAATGCATCACAAATCCCTTTAAAGTAGTTACTCTTTCTTTTATAACTGTTCTCTGTAAAATACCTTTGTTTTTCCTTATGTATCTATGAGGAATACATTCATAAAGTAGAAAGGCTGAAATGCTGGATAGCTTAATGTTAAACAAAAAGCACCCTAACGCCAAATACTAAAATACTCATACTTTCAGTTCAGGGGGGCGATCCCCCTACACCCCCTGCTAACTATATATATATATATATATATATATATATATATATATATATATATATATATATAAACTCTGAAATTGCACTACATCACTACAGCAGGAAAAGAACACATTTTTTAACCCTGCTGTGTCTCGATCTTTTCAACTTTGCCATTTTCAGTGTTTTCTGTCCAGTGTAAAGCCATTCTGTGTTGCTGCCATTTTGCTACATGAATGGAAGCTACACCTGTTGCTTACCAAGTCTATTTGTTCACCTTCACATTTTTAATTTCTTTCCTGGTACACATAAACATCATATATTTCACCACTAATTATTTTCTCTACTTTTATTTTTATTTATTTAAAGTTGCCTTTCTTCTTTAATCTCTAAATATTTAAAGGTTTAATGATGTAAAAGGAACAGACCTCTTTCTTAAATCAGAGAAATATTAAAGTTCATCAATTTACTATTACTTCAGATTGTGTTGTTTGAAGGAGTACTCAGCATCCACAATGTACCCTGAATTGCCTATTGCTGTAGTTCTTAAGGAATTACTTGTATTGGTATAGTACTTAAGTATGCGCAGAAATACTTTTTTATTAGCCCTATTGATCCTAGTACTATTGGAACTATCTGTGTCTTTACTATGTATTTTTTCTGCTTGTCTGTTCTAGAATTTTATAACTTCATGTCTCTTAATAAGCAGAACACGGTTGTTGCAATGCATAGCTATTTCAGTAATTAATTCCACTTTATCCTTTTTCTTCAACTGCATCTATTTTTTTTTCCTTCTGTACTTCTACTTCCTTAACTATTCTTATTGGATAATCCCATGTGACTAATATTGCTTCACTTTCAGTAATTCTTTGTGGTTCACATGTCTGCAATCGACTATCATGAACTCCCATTATTAACATTTCATATTTGGTTTTGGTTATCTTTAGGGATTCATGTAAAAGCATGTGGTTGTTCTGTCTGTTCTGTTGTCATGATTGCTGTTAGATAAAAATTCAAACTCGGTCTGCACCAATTCGAGTATACAGTTTGTAAGTAGTTGGAAGGCAAGTTATTGGTTGATGGTTCTTGGTTAGGAAGGCTTACAGATTCACTTTTAATGACAGTTATATATTTTTCCTATTGTTAACTATGCTGGTATCAGAGTGGGATGTGCATATAAGTAATTTTTATTTAAGGTTAAATCGCTGTACCAAGATGTTAAAACCTTTAGCCAGAAGTTAGGGTCTGCATCTGGACCGGAGTTATTTTTTTCATTTATGAACCTTTCTTAATTTTGTGTCAGTTTTGCTGTCTGTTACTTCATTCCATTTCACATCCTCTATGTTAACACTTTTATGGCTTATTTTACTTCATCTAGCCATTCAATATCTTTGTTATGCTCAATAGGATCTCTGTAGAAACTTCTCCATAATTTATTCAATTCTTCTATTTTGAATGGTATAATATTGTTTTTGTTTCTTTTCCAGTTCCCTATAAACATTTGAGTGTGTGTGTGTGTGTGTATGTGTGTGTGTGTGTGTGTGTGTGTGTGTGTGTGTGTGTGTGTGTGTGTGTGTACATTTGTGGAGGGGGTGTCATCACTGCATTGCTTGTTTTGAACTCTTCCTTTACTTTTCTCTGTATCTTCTTAATTTTTTTGTTACTGCTAATATTTTTAATTTATCATTAGAAATAGTATAAGATAAATCCTGGCCTATTTTGATGCTGTGTGTTGCGTTTATCATGTCTATTTTTCCAAGAGCTTTTGATGTCATATTCCTTTTTCTATATTCTGCTAGAAGTCATAACTGTTTGTTTAGTTATCTTTAATTGATGTTTCCACTGTGGTATTGTATGTGTTCCCGTCTTTTCCTTTATTATTCTGCATTTTTCTTGTCAAAAGTGTCTTGTATTAGGTTAGCTGCATAGTCGTTATATTCCATTTATTTCTATTACATCATATGGATCTCTATTAATGGTCGTGATTATAGGTTCATAGGTAAGTACTAGGTTAGCTGCCCTTGTAGGCCATTGTAAACCTAACAAATTTTCATTTTTGTGCTTGAATTAACCTATCCCATTTGGTTAGAGCCTGGCCTTACCCATCGCATGGTTAATTATATATTACCCTTAATGAGAATAACTGGGATTATACCATTGATAATTTGAGGGGGACACATTCATGAGATAAGGCATTTAGCACCTGTTTACTTTATTCATCTGGATTTCCACTGTTCCAACATGTCAGGTCTTACACACTTTCTCTAGTATCTTTCTCTAGTCTATTTTAGTATATCAACACATCTTCCCTTGATCTCTCATTTCTTGACCGACAGCAACCTGTTTGCTCCTGCTTTCTTGGTCTTTCCTCTGCTGTATAATACTAGCTGGACTTTTGACCAGTTCTCCAGCAGTTCTGAAATTTTACTTTCTGGTATATTTTTAGAAATAGTGTCCTTATAGCGCTAGGATAAATAAATGATGCAAAATGTGATGTATTTTTTTTCTTATTTCAGAATTTTGTGCATTTGTATTGCTACATTTTGGCTTTATAATCTACAGTATGTATGTTTCCTGTGGTCTGAGAATTTGGGGAATTTTCTCTGTAGAGCAAAAGATGAAGAAAATGAGATATAAGTTAAATGCACAAAACTCATTATTGAAATGTAAAGTGTAGCCTTCTGCAGTTAAGTGTAGCCTTCTGCAGTTTTTCAGGAAGGACCATATTGTTTGTGACTCCCACAAGGGTTTGTAGTTAAGAAAACAAGGGGCCATAAAATATAGTTAAAATGTACTTCAACCAGGCAGCTGGGCAGAACTGGCAAAGCAGTTAATATGCAGATTTATTACTCTGTGAAGGTAGAAGAACTGATTTTCTTTGAAAAACAAATGTAGTCAGATGTAATCCCCTACTTTTATGTGGGAACAAAAATGTTGAGCTGAGATGTATATATTTAGAACTAAAAGCAGTCAGCTAGTCTTGCTTGAGAGAAATTAATGACACACCTATGAAAATTAGCAGTTTGCAATTGTGCCTTGTATAATTTTATTAACTTAGAAAAATTAGTTCTAGTATTTCTCCAATTTTAGAAGGCTAGGGTACACCTAGTATCAACATTTTCTATAATGTTTAATCATTTTTTTAATTTATTCACTTTATTCTTGTGGATGGCATACATTATTTGTTTATTTTATTTATGCTTTATTATTTATTATCTGAGAAGAGAATATTATTCATCACTATGGGATAGCAAAGTTGATGTACCCACCTCTAATTTGCTAGGTGGCTCAGCCCATTCATTTTTTGTGTTTATTATTAATGGGAGTTCTGCTGTGACGACCCCTAACCAGGAAGAAG
>NC_056744.1:1274866632-1274891632 GCF_019279795.1 Protopterus annectens
TAAATAATAAAAACAAGAATATTCAGAGAGATCACAGGGAAATGCTTAGAATAATACAGTAGAATAGTTCTGACATCAATATAGAAAAAAACTAGTCTAATATTCCTATTTCCTAACTATATATAAGAGCAAACACAGTTCTAAAATAAACACATATAGAGCAAAGCAGTGCTGGTGATGTTGGATGTTCTGAAGACAAATGCCAAATGCTCTGAGTCTCTCTGTCCTTAAATTGATTACACATCTTGCTGACTCATTTTAGATTACATCATTCTTCACAATTCTCTGGTTTCCCAGGTTAACAGATACGCTACATTTACATTGCTTTGATCTTGCACCTGGTGAGGAAATCACAGTAATTAAAGACATTATATATGTAAAATCTAGCAATTAACTCTGGTCTCAAAACAATAGAAAGAATCTGCTGGTTTAGATATCACAGCTCCGAGTTTGAGATCAAACATTTATACAAGGCTTGACTTATCAGCTTTCCTCCAGCAGAGTGCAATGTGGTTACATTTTTGAACTTCAACATCCAATACAATTTTCTTATTTAAGAGAACAAGCCTGTGGCTTATATTAATGTTTACAAATGACAGAATTATCTACAAAATTATATCTAGCTAGGCTGGCAGCCTTCACATATCTCCACAACAACTATAAAGGATCCAAATATAATTGATTAATTAAAAACAAGACTACTGTTGTAACTTGTCCAACGTCATAACAGCACTTTCGACAAAAAGCTTCTTCAGATCTGCCAAATAGAAACAATAAAACTGCACATAGTATACTGGTTTGGGTCCTGGGGGAAATTTAAAAAAAATAATAAACTGCTAATGTTGTGTTCATACTTTAACAGTGTGGTGTAAAACTGTTTAATATATTGTATTAATGGATGTGGACAATTGAGTGATTTAACCCACACTATCCTTCATCCCTAGAACATGCCAACAGAAGGGTGTGGTGCCTAGGATTATCGAGTTTGAGGTCTGTTATTAAACTAGGGAAAATGGAAGCATGGGTTTATAGGGAAGTGTCTGTGATTAGCTATAGACCAAACTCATAAATTATTATGGTTATGGGGATAAAAATCAAAGGATTTTGGGAGGTGAATCTGAAATGTCCTTATTTCACTTAAAAAATAACTGTAATGGCCAGCCTAGGAATGTAGAATGGGTCTACTTCAAAGGATCAAAGTTTCTGAACATCGAACCTCTGATCATTGAAGACCAGAGTAGTGAGTTTTAAAATACGGAACCTACTAACAAATATTCTAAAATGTGAAAACTTATTTCACGTTTTTGCAGGGAGGCAAGACCCCTGCACCCCCACACCCCCTACTACTTAAATATACCAACTCTAAGATTGCACTACAGTGAAGAGAATGGTAAAGTTCCCGTTCCACATTGTACAGTGATCTCCATTCACAAAGTTCAATATTTCAAAACTTCGATCATCTGGTCTTCACAAACTAGTGATTCAATGTTCGAAGTTTCGGTCCTTTGAAGGGGACCCATATAGAACTACAGTCATAATAGGAAAAAAAATAAGGGGGGGGGAGAGAAGTAAGGAGGGGGAGAAACAGATCGGGTGTGGTGATAAAGAAATAGTTCAATGAGGGCCATGGAAGCCATGCATGCAAAATGAAATAAGTTCGGAATAGCTTAAATTATTAGAGTGCAGTTAAGTACTATTACATCAGCTCAGAGGTAATTATGTGGTTGTCACAAGAAGAACAAAAAACAGAAAAATAGGAGAAGAGTTAATCTTTGCATGTATGTGTACATAGGAAAATAAAAGTTTTAATTTATCTTTGATATGTGTGTTGATGCTTTATTTTACTGCAAAATATACTTATTTCTTAACTATCTGGTTTATATTTCGTATATAATGATTCTAAATGTTAGCTGAGTATTCTGTATGTTGTATATGTACTACTGGTATTATTTCTTTTAGAGTTTTTCTCCTAGACCACTGTTGAAAAGGGGCTTGTTTGTCCAATTAATGACAACGACAAGCAGGAACCAAAAACAACAGACTTTAATCACTCTCCAGCGCTTCGGGAAAGCCTTCAAAGAGTTCAAACTACTACTACAGTATTTTATTTATTGTTTGTCCAATTAGACTTCCCCCGTAAACAAATGGAAATAAATAAATAAATAATCAGAAATGCATATTTCTAGATGTCTCTCTCTGGTCTATTGTGTATATAAGCTAAGTCATTTCCAGCACCAATGTCTTTGAATATTTTCAAATGACAAGCCCAGTTTCTTCCTTCATTTCTGTGTTCAGAATTCTAGTCTTTGAATTATCTTCAGGATCTCTTACTTTATCTGGTGAGTTCAATATAATATTGTCTCTAATCTGTCCCAATAATGCACTTATAGTTTTCATTTTCTTTGCCAGAATGTTATTATCATAATACTTTTAAACCTATTTTCATTCAGATACTTCATGCCCAATATTTAGTCACCACTCATATACTGATAACTTGACTAGAAGTTTCTTTTCAACTCTGAAACTTGCTGCATAGTAAAACATAAAGGAGCCTTTGCATGATCAGACAGAAAGACCGTTTGTCCTCAATATCCCAATGATCCTGGGAGGACAAGTGAGAAGGCATGGGGGAAGATAGGAAATGACCAGAGCACAACTTGGCATGGGCCCAGGAAAGAACCATCAGCCAGGGCAGGCAGTAGTAGAGGAAGAAGCATTCCCGGTCTGTTTGTGACGCCAATGAACACACCTCATAGGTCTTGTCAGAATGCATGTAAGTATGATTCAGGGTGATAGCATAACTAAGGAAGAGTGGCAGCAGACATTCAATATGAAGTATAGGCTATGAATGTATCTTAATAAGCTAGGGACACCGATATGGGATTTTACGTCCATATAGTGTACTACAGTTGCATACAATCAACATAAGGAGATAGGAGGTGTCAGAAGCTAGAGTAATCATTATTTTAAGTCCAGTAATAATCCAGTTAGCTATTTTAGTACCATGTACTACACTTTTGGGGGGACAGTTCTGTGGTTTGGGGAAAGATAGCCCAACAAAATGCAGATGTTCACTAACAAAGGCTTACATATCACCAGAATGAGTCAGGCAGGTAAAAACAGTACCTCCCGGTTTAATTTCTCCATGTGTTTTGGGTTTCTAATAATATGATGGGAATGGACCTTATTCCAAAGTCAGCATATGATTAAACTTCATGAAATTAGTACTGTTTCAGTCTTTGATGTTATCCAAGTGTGCTCTTGTCAGCACCGTCATGTTGCTCCTACTACTGTTGGAACTGTCCGGGTATCCATCCACATTGCCCTCATTTCCGCTTACAAATCCCAGTAATTTATGACTTTGTGTCTCTCTGTGCATAAGCTCTATAATAACTGGGTGCAACAATTTCAGTCATGACTGCAATTTTGTCTTTCTTCCTGGGCTACACTATCCAGTTTTCTCACATGTATTTTCTGATCTGTTGGTAATGGATGATCCAATAACATAGACACCTCATCATTCTTTATAATGCTTTATGATTTACGTTTCAAATGCTTCTTGATTACTTCTGCATTGTAGTGTTTGCACAATCCTCAGTAAACAGTCTTTCCACATTATTGTGCCTTTCAGTACACAGGCCCATGGCCATGAGTGCATCACACCCAGCACCATAATGTGCCAATGTTTTGTATTCTGTTTTTCAGAACCTGCATTTATCTATTTATCCCATGCTTTCAATGGACTTTGTAAAACAATGCATACATAGTCAACTATCCTGTGCAGACATAATTAGCCTTTCATCTTTTGGTTTCAGTTTGCCTCTCCTTAACTATTATTATGTCACATCTTGGTTAGCATGACATTGTTCCGGAAGATCTCAATACTTACCTCTATATTTGTGGACTCTACCCCCATTTTGTTCCTTCTTATCTGGTCCTTGTTCCTTATATTCTTTTTCTCTTTGGCACATTCAGTTGCTGAATGATTTTTGTATATTTCTGGTTTGACTTCCATTACCGTTTTCTTTTGAAATGCTTCTAAACTAAGCATAAATGTCATCTTAGACTTATTATTTTCATGTTTTCCAACTTTCCCTATGTTTGAATCTGATAAGGTTAGCAGATATGTATGCAGTCCCATGATTGCAGATCTATACATCTAGTCAATTTCAAGGAGGCCTATATCTCCTTCAGAACAAGGAATATACAGTCTTGGTGTACAATGCTTTTTATACATCATTTTCTTAATTTCATGCCCAATTAATTCAATACCTTTTGGTCGCCAATCAATTATCCCAAAACTGTAAGTCAGAACAGAAAAAGTAAATTGATTTATAGCTTGGACTTTGTTTTCACTATTAGTTTTAGTCTTCTGAAGTATTCCTTTCTGAGCTTTAGCCTATTTTGTTCATGTTTTATTGCCACCCCTTCATCTATGCCCAATTATACAATTCTTCCTCTAAAACGCGCACGCTGATTGGCCAGCCTAACCAGCGTGCCCGTTGTAAATCCTTCAATATACTAATGGAAAAAGGTCCGGTCGCCCGGACTTTTTCTGTTAGTATAAAACACTGTCTCGCTATGTTAAAAGAGTTTAACATAGCGACACAGGTTTAAAAAAAGCAACGCAGATCTCCGTTGCTTTTTTTAAAGCTGTCTCGCTATGTTAAACTCCTTTAACATAGCGACACAGTTAAAGCAACGGAGATCTTGCGATCTCCGTTGCTTTTTTAAACCTGTCTGCTATATTAAATGGGTTTAACATAGCGAGACAGCTTTAAAATAAGTAACGGAGATCTCCGTTGCTTATTTTAAAGCTGTCTCGCTATGTTAAACCCATTTAACATAGCGAACAGTAAAAGCAACGGAAATCTTGCATTCTCCGTTGCTTTGCCAACTCTGATGTACTGCGTAGGCATGCAGTACATCAGAACTGCCGCGGAATACCAGACAGCTGCGGAAGGGCAGCAAAGAGGCATTATACAATGCCATTATTTAAGAAAAGTAATTATTTCTTTTCTTAAATAATGTCATTATATAATAATAACCCACTTCTGGGTGTGGGTAATGTGGGATTTAACCACGGTTGTCTTTGTTTGGTCCCTCGGGCTTCACCCTCGGGACCAAACCACGCCAACCGTGGTTAAATCTCACATTACCCACACCCAGGCGTGGGTTATTGCTATAATATTTATGCCCTCCCTCCTGCTCAAGTTCCCTTATATAACATTTGTGTCCCAGTTATTTTCTTGGTGCTGCAGCTTTCCTTTTTTAAATGTTGTTTCTGGACATTTACCCAGATCAGATGGCCTTCTTATATCATCTGAGAAAGTTTTAACCATTTGTAAGTGTGCTTTCAGCTCCACGTCTGATGAACTATACAGTTTTACATCCTGCACAAAAAAGTTGATGAGATGTCTTTAAACAAGGTTGGCTTCTGGGTGTTAAAATGCAACCATAGAATAATTAATTAGGCAAACAGTTTAATGAGTTAAAGGCAAGACAAAACACTGGTGATAAGGAATAACAAAATATCTCACTTTGAATTTTTTATCCATTTTCATGGTTCATCTGCAAAGTAGTTTGCCACTGTTTCATAATCACTGCAATGTAATTGATCAATGTAAGGTATATCGTACATACCTGTAAGTTTTCTATTATCCATGAATGTGAGATGTTGTTAACTGCTTTTTGTAAACTATCCAAGCCATATTTAGATTGTTCCCCTTTCTACTATTATGGCCTTGTTTAGCAACAAATGATCCTTTGTTCCATACAACTTTCTTTTATTACTCTTTTGTTCTGTCACCATAATTGATTTTTTCTAAATGACTATAAACTCTGTCTACATCCATTCCAGTACATAATTTGTATATTGTTAGAAGGTAAGTTTTTAGTCTGTGTATCTTAGGACGGCTTGCAGTTTCACTCTTAAGGAGTATCATTTTTCCTGTTGTTAACCAGGTTGGTGTCTGTTCAGGATGTGCATATAAGTAATTCTTACTCAGGGTTAAATCTTTATCTAAGGATGTAAATACCTTTAGCCTGAAGTTAGGTTCTTTGTCTACCCAGTCAACATTGTATTTGGTACTTTTAAAAGTAAAGACATTTCCTCCCAGACTTGTTTGAGGATGAAGAGCAGTCAGATCCACACTGATGGCTAAGGCAATTTTTGATTTAAAAATAAAATTAGAACTGATGCATCCCTCTCACTTGGACTGATTCGCAGAAGGTTTTGGAACTAAAGTAACAGATGCTGCTAATAATGTTAGACATCTGAGTGTTTTGGTAGGTGCATTAAGCATGTGCACCAGTCTACTTGTTCCTGTGATTTGCCTTAGGATGAGCTATATTGCATCAGGGTAGGGTAAGGGATATGATTACGGTACAACAATTGCAGATGGATGCTAAAACAGTTAATAGCACTATTCTAAGTTGTAATCAAAATAGTTTGGAGTAGTTCTCGAGCTTGAGCCTTTGTGGAGTTTTTAATTGTGATACGTGAGTGTTTTGAGGTTTTCACTAGCATAAGGCAAGGCATGGCCACCTTCACTAAACTGGCATGGTAGGGGCTGATGGTAGGAAAAAAGACTGAAGTGTCAATTTGCTCTAACTCTAGAATTGGACATAAATGCAAGTATGTATAGGGAAAACTAGTTGTATATGAAGAATTACTCTTGATATTAGCATATGAATTGTTAAAACTGACCATTGCCACAGCTTCTTGTGTAAGATCCGTGCAAAACAGCAATTTTTATTCTTATTAAAAATAATAAAACAGGATTCAAGTTAGTATTTTCTTGTTTAAACCGCAGTTTATTAAGTGTAAACAGGAGATGGATGCTTCTGTCCTTCTCAGAGCTTCATCAGATCAGATCAGACCCCCCCACCCTCCATCCTTCCCTGGCTGATTCTCAAAAAAGAGGCTTGAGAACTTTGATCTAATTCACACCTGTCTTTCCCAGAAGGTGATCTGATGAAACATTTGATAGACAAAAAAGATGTTAGGGTTGAATATGCATCAATAGATTATGCTTTCACCATACTAGGGCAAGAGGGTTCACATGGATGACCATGTTTGACATTATATCTGCTTTTTGCTTGCTGCCAGTACACCCAAAGAACTCCCACCTGCTTTGAATGAAATGGGGGAAAATTTTACTTTGATAAGGTCATGTACATAGGCTGTGTGGTGGTTTGTGCCACATTTGAAAAATTCAGCATAACCTCGCACTGGATTTGGAAGACGAAGGAGAGTCTGTGCAGAGCTGAGCACTGTTAGACAATTTCTTGATCACAGAGTCATTGACGGAGGGTACTAAAATTGGCATGTAGTGATTTAAAGAAATGTGAATAATCCTAGAGGTACCCCTGGCTGCAGACAAGGAGGAGTGTCCAGCTAAGGTCACAAACATTTTGGGACTGGAGAGTGACATAAGAGATCAAACAGTTCTTCTACCAGGTGACAAACCGACCAAGTTGTGTGACATGATCCTGGAGTTAGGAAAAGAAAACAAGGATGAGAAACATCATAGAGGTTTTGGGGAGCTTCAACTTTGATTGCTTAGCAGTTGTCCCCAGCTGTACATTCAACAGTGCTCTTTTCAGATGCTCAAAAGGATTAAGTGAAAGACCCACTGTGTGAGGATAATTCAAGAGCTGAAGAAGGACCTGGGAGTATGGCTGGCATTCTTACGTAACTTCAACGACATTAAATTTAGGCAGGATGCCTGGGTATCAGACAAGGATATACTGATGTGTCTAGATCCACAGGCATCAAAGTATTCTTGGCAGGGAAGTGGTTTTCAGTCTCCTGGCTGGCAGAATGGGGGAATGAAGTTAGCAGAGGTATTGTGTTCCTCCAGATTATGCCCTTCTGGATTAGACTACACTCTGACAATCAGTGGATGTGGCATTAACCAAAAGGTATGTAAGATATAATCAAGTACACAGGGTTATCAGAAGGCTTGTTTTGTAAACTTTGTTATATAACATTTCTTTCATGACAGTCTGTGCACTGAACCGTAAAAATAACATTGCTGAATTCCTCTTCCAGCAGCTTGTTCACAAATACAGAACCCTAGTGCCCTGGCCACAGCCAACAAAGGTGAGACCATTCTGGAGGAAGTGTTGAGGGGTAGAGGATAACAGCACAGACATTGGTGAAGGAGTCATATGTGCCTTGTAATAGGGTGGCCTACACTCAGTCACTAAAATTGTTTGTTGATTTTCTAAAGAATTTACTACAGTCTGAGAGGAAGAGGAGGAAGATCCCAGGTCCGATAATGAAATACCTAGTTTCTAGATGGAAAAAGGGGGGTAAGCAACGTTACAGTCAGGGGTTGGGTGCTGAAGAGAGCAAGCCTCCCCAGTCTAACAAAGGATAGGGTGGTGGGGAGGATGTTCAAAGGGTGGGAACAGTCCAGGAGCAGGAACAAGGAGCCCAGAAACCCAGTGGGTAAAGCAGATGCTGCCCATGCTATTTAAGGGATTAAAGGCAACAGCAGACAACTGCAGGGACTTTGTGGCCTGGGATAGACTGTTCTTGGTTTTGTACCATAGAGCAGTCTGAACTGGGGAATTGATCCCTTGGTATCCCAGTCAACCCAGGGTAGGGGTTTGAGATGGGGTAGCCTCTCATTCAACAGATTCATTTGGTTTTGGTTCTCAAAGATGGATTAGAAAGGAAAGGGCCAGCAAGTCTCTATTAAAGCAGTAAGAAACAAGGCACTCTGCCCAGTCATTTGGATGATCACCTTGTGCACACTGTTGCAAGAAATGGGACCCAACTGGTTGGCATTCAAGACATGGGATGAATGCATCATTACAGGGTAGCAGGGACAGAACATGTCTGGATACACATGTCATTCTTTCAAGATTGGCAAACCTCTGACCTCGATGAAAAAGGGGCTTCCATAGATGTGATTAAAATCATGGGGAGATAGAATTAGACAGCCTTTCTTTCTTAGCTGCAGTATAGAAATTATTGGAATAGCCATCCACTAAGCTGTACTTAAAAAAGACAGGTAGTTGTTACATACACACACACACACACACACACACACACACACACACACACACACACACACACACACACAAAGAAATACAGACAGAGATGGCAGGGGATAGCTTGGGGCCAGTTACTGCCATTAGTGCTGCACTTACAACAGGAATTTGACCTTCCCATTACAACTGCAATACATCTGGGGGAAATGATCTAGATGTTATAAACAAGTGGAGAAGGATAGCCATGGTAGTGAGTGACATATTGACAATAACAGCCATCTATAGATGTGCATGATTTATATGGTCTGAGATGCTGGGCAGGTTAGCCTGATGTCAGGGGGTCACTGTGAGGCTGTCAGCCCAGCTAGCTGGAATTTCATAAATAATTCTGTGTCATTTGTGAAGATTAATATGATTTGTATGCTTGTCTTACAAATGTAAGAAAACTATATGTTATGTGAATATTAAACTACTAGTGCAGAAGTGTGTGTTGAACTGTATATTATGTACTGAGCTTAAAGAATATAACCACAGCGTGCCCTGCTGGAAACAAGCAGAAATGTGTATAAACTGTATGCCTGTGCAAATATGTTTTCACAGTAGAAGTTGGAACATACAGAGTTAACTTGCAAACTCTGAGAAAATAAGTGAAGAGTTTTATGATTGTGTTTATCTCATCTAGCAGACAGGATGTCTACAGCTAGTTCTTTCTCTTGTCTGGAAACAGAAATAATTACAGGTTTCCATGTAAAAGTGTTTAACTGTTTATGACTTCCAGTTCTAGGCAAACTTCTGAGAGAGAAGTATTTTGGCACAGGGGTGCTACATTTTAAGCTTCTGTTAGCCTGGGAACTGAAGGTAGATGACAAAGAGTGATGCCATCCAGATGACCCAGCAGCAATATGTTGTTATTAATTTAAGAACTATCTCTCAGAGAAAGTCTGTGCATTTTGTGTTTGATTTTGGACCTGGCAAGAACATCCACTCATCTGCATTTGCCTTGCTTATAGCAAGTACTCAATTACAGTAATCTCTCTTAGAGATAGATAGGAATATAGTAAGATTAGTTTAGATGTTTTCTCTATTTATGTGAGACTGTCCTGAAATGTTGTTTTAAAATATTTCCTGTGATTCTGAACTCTCTTTTCACTGTGAGTTGAGTACTCCAAGGTCTACAGGGAAAAAGTATATCCTAGTGGTAGTAGATTATGCTACCAGATACCCTGAAGCAGTGGCTCTGTCCTCCATTGAGGCTGAAAAGGTGGCAAATGCTTTGTTAGAGATTTTCTGCTGGGTAGGTTTCCCAAAAGAAATACTGAATGACAGAGGTACCAATTTCATATCAGATCTGCTGACTTGTCTGTGTAAGTACTGTGGGGTGAAGCACCTAAAGACCACCCCCTACCATCCCCAGACTGATGGTCTTGTTGAGAGGTTAAACGTTACATTCAAGATGATCCTATAGGCATTTGCAGACCATTTTAAGAGGGAGTGGGACAAATATTTGGCCCATCTGTTGTTTGCTTACAGAGAGGTTCCCCAGGAATCCACAGGGTTTTCACCCTTTGAGTTGTTGTATGGGCATTGGGTGAGGGGACCTCTAGATTTAATTTGAAATGAGTGGGAGGGTGTGTGTGATTCCCACAAGGAGTCTCTTGTGGCATATGTACTAAACCTCAGGGCAAGGCTCAGGGAAGACATGGGCTTGGCCCAGGAGAACCTGGCAGAAGCCTAACAGCAGAAAAAAGGTCTAGTATGACAGGAAGGCTTGACTTAGATAGTATGCTGTAGGGCAGCAGGTAATGGATCAAATTCCTGTTAGATGCAACAAGCTGAAGGCAGCTTGGGAGGGACCCTACCAGGTGTTAAGGAAGGTCAGTTATGTTAACTACATTGTAGAACTGCTAGGCAAGGCAGTGTCACAAATTGTACCATGTTAACATATTGAAACCTTATCATGATAGGGAGGCCTTTGTGCTGAGTATTTGCAGTGGATTGCAGGAGGAGTCTGAGGGAGATCAGGTGACTGATCTCCTCAGTGAGGCTCGGGCTGACACCTCAGTGGAAGGGGTAGCAATGTCCCAGCAGCTATTCCCTACTCAGATTCGAGAAATCCCAACAGTGTTACAAGAGTTTCAGGATGTGTTCACTGAGAAACCAGTGTGCACCCACCTGCTGCAGCACCATGTGGATACAGGACCCCAAAGGCTAATTAAGCAGGCCCCTTATAGGGTGACTGAGAGAGTCAACAGACTCTGAGGGAGGAGATACGGGAAATGTTGGAAATAGGAGTAATTCAGGAGTCCATCAGTCCCTAGGCTTCCCCACTGGTGCTGGTACCAAAAAAGGATGGTAGCACCAGGCTTTGAGTGGACTACAGGAAATTAAATAGTCATACATAGTCAGATGCTTATCCCCTGCCTAGGACAGATGAAGACCTAGAGCAGCTTGGTGGGGCTAAGTATCTTACCACCATTCATCTTACTAAGGGCTACTGGCAGGTGCCCTTGACTCCCAGTGCTAGAGAGAGGTCAGGCTTTGTGACTCATTTTGGCTTGTATGAGTTCACAAAGATGCCCTATGAGATGAAAAATGCCCCAGCGACTTTCCAGTGGCTGGTATATTGTATCCTAGCTGGAACAGGAGATTTTATCCTTGCTTACCTAGATGATATTGCCATCTACAGCCATTCCTGGCAAGAGCACCTTCAGCATGTCAGGGAGGTGCTGGCATACTACAGAGGGCAGGGTTGACCATTAAGCCCAGCAAATGTCAGGTGGGTATGTCAGAGGTCTCCCACCTGGGACATAGAGTGGGTAGTTGTAAGAGCAGGCCAGAACCTGCCAGAGTGGAAACCATTCAGGCATAGAAAAGCAGGTGAGGGCATTCTTAGGGACAGCAGGGTACTATAGAAAACTTCATCCCCAGTTATAGTACCATAGCTGCTCCCCTCACTGACCTGACAAGGAAAAACAGGCCAGATAAGGTAGTGTGGACCCCAGCACGTGATCAGGAATTCCAGAAGCTTAAGGGATCTTTGGGAGGACCCTCTGTGTTAACCAGTCCAGATTACAGCAAAGAATTGATGTGCAGGTGGATGCTTCAAACCATGAGGTGGGGACTGTACTTAGCCAGATTTCTTCAGAGAGAAAAGAGAGCCCAGTGGATTATCTCATGCATAGGCTCCAACACAGGGGGGAATACTATGCAGCTGTAGAAAAGGAATGTCTAGCCATAGTGTGGGCTCTGCAGAAACGTCAGCCTTATCTGTATGGAGGGAAATTCACTGTAGTTACAAACCAAAATCCCTTAACATGGCTGCATTGAGCCAGCCAGCAAAATGCCAAGTTAGTAAGGTCGAGCCTAGGGTTGCAAGCATATGATATGACAGTGCAGCACCGCAGTGGGGTTAGCAATGCCAACACAGACAGGCTCTCAAGACAGGGAATGAGGTAAGGAATTCCCAGATAGGTTCAACCCTGTCAAGCAACATTTCTCAAGGGTCACTTGAAAAATTAGCTTGAGTTTTCAAAGGGGGGAGGTGTGAAGCTGCCAGCCTAGCTAGCTGAAATTTTGTAAATAATTGTATGTCATTTGTGAATATTAATATGATTTATATGCTTGTCTTACAAATGTAAAAAATTATATGTTATGTGGATATTAAACTACTAGTGCAGAAGTGTGTGTTGAACTGTATGTTATGCACTGAACTTCATGAATGAAACCACAGTGTACTATGCTGGAAAAGAGCAGAAATATGTATAAACTATATGCCTGTGGAAATGTATATTTTCATAGTAGAAGTTGGAACATACAGAATTAACTTGCAAACTCTGAGAAAATAAGCAAAGAGTTTTAAATTGTGTTTATCTCAGCTAGGAGACAGGATGTCTACAGCAAGAAGTTCTTTCTATTGTCTGGAAACAGAAGTAATTACAGGTTTCCAATGTAAAAGTGTGTAACTGTTTTACGACTTCCAGTTCTAGGCAAACTTCTGAGAGAGAAGTATTTTTGACACAGAGGTGCTAAATTTTAAGTTTCTGTTAGCCTGGGAACTGAAGGCAGATGACAAAGAATGATGTCATCCAGCTGACCCAGCTTTAATGTGTTGTATTAATTTAAGAACTATGTCTCAGAGAAAGTCTGTGCATTTTGTGTTTGGTTCTGCAGCTGGCAAGAGCCTCTACTCATCTGCATTTGCCTTGCAAATAGTAAGTACTAGATTACAGTAATCTCTCTTAAAGATGGATAGGAATATAGTAAGATTAGTTTAGATGTTTTCTGTATTTATCTGAGACTGTCCTGCAATGTTGTTTTAAAATATTTCCTGTGATTCTGAACTCTATTGCCACTGTGTTGAGTTATTGAATATTGTCTTGTTCTTTTATTATTTAATTACTAAATATAGTTAAACCTTTTAATTGTGGCTGGTTTGTTTAGAGATACTTTAGCTCTTAGAGTACTTGCATATGTATTTGGTGACACTGTATAGACCACTCCTAAATAGCCTTCAAGTCTTGGTCACATTTACCATTTGGATTAATATTAACATTACACAGTAAGATTGAGCACCTTTTGGTATGGGCCTTAAAAGTAGATGATAATTAGTGGTTGATGGCAGCTGGTACTACCATTTAGCCTGGGCAGAAGGGGACATAGCTAGCAAACCTGTGCCAGCTTTCCCCAGGACTGTCTGTCTGTTTGTATATAAATCAAATCTCAAAGTGTATGTGTGTGTGTGTGTGTGTGTGTGTGTGTGTGTGTGTGGGGGTGTGTGTGTGTGTGTGTGTGTGTGTGCGTGTGCGTGTGCGTGTGTGTGTGTGTGTGTGTGTGAGTGTGCGTGTGCGTGAGTGTGTGTGTGCATGTGTGCGTGTGTGCGTGTGTGCGCATGTGCGTGTGTCCGTGTGTGTGTGTGTGTGTTTGTGTGTGTATGCATGAGTGTGTGTGTGTCAGCTACTTGGGCAGGGACATGAACCACTGGTTGGACAGAGAAGGTGCTGGAGTTTTGGCTTCACTACCTGGCTGAGATCCTAACCCTATAGTTGTGCAGTGGGGAGTCTTATTCGGGATCAGGAGAAAGAGGGAGAAACCAGCCCCTGAATGACTGTGATCTCTGTGTGCTCTTAAGGGAAATTGTACTATACTTTGGGATTGAGGCTGCTTGATTACTGGGCCAGCCCAAGGGCCTTACAGTCACCACTGATGCCATTGAAAGGATTAGAAGGCATATCAACATTAAGATAGCTAAAATACCCCCAAGGCTTGGCTTTCTCATTCTCAGGCATGAGGACCTAGAGGACTGGGACCTGGCCTGGATCAGGCTGGACTGAATATACCTGTCTGACCTGTGCCTGGACCTTTTCAACTTACATGTGGTTCCCCTGATTCAAGATCTTGCTAAGCAAGGTCAAGAAGCAGGAAGCTAACTTGAAGCATGGGAGGAGAACAGGCAGCCAGTCTGGGCCCACTGCCTACTGGGTGAGGGTTTGGGGCTGGGGGACTGGGGAATCCTCCCATCTTTCTTTCTTACCACCTGAAAACATACTCCTGGCATTGCAAGGACCAGCCTGGATAGAAGCCAGCTAGAAGAGATTGCCAAGCAACCTGCTGGTTGACAAGTCATGAGAGCAGGGTCAGCAAAGCTGGTGCCAAGGTGAGTGAACAAACCAGGAGCAAGGAGATCTGACAAGGTTTGCATGGCTATAGTGCATAGGCAGTTGACCCCTGGGTTCCAGGCAAGTCCAGTACAAGCATAGTAAATAAAACTGGTTTGCAAAGTGATTGGGATTTACACGATCATGTCTTTATATTATTTGAAAATCTCTCTCTCTCTCTCTGTATATCTATCTATATATATATATATATATATATTTTTTATATATATATATATATATATATATATATATATATATATATATATATATGGATCTACTTCACAATGCCGAAATTTCAGAATGTCAATAACCATATGGCCGACACCATATGACCGACATCCGAAATCTCGACATAGTAAGTAGACCATATAAAAGGAAAATAAAATTTCCTTTCAACTGCTAGCAGGGGGACTCCGCCCCCCTGCACCCCACTTAAATTTAATATACCAACTCCGAGATCGCACTACAGTGCGGAATGGAAATCTTTCCATTCCGCACTATAGTGAGATGCCGGTTCTGCATTGTCGGCATTCCGGACAGCATTCTGGAGTGTCGGCAATGTCAGGTAGACCTAGCTATATATATATGTATATATTGTCATGAACTGGGGTCATGATATCTAAACTATGGTGTGATCACTTCTATCTCCACTCATCTTCCTTTATTTGCCCACCTGCAGTCAAAAACTAGAGCTTTCTGTATGTTCTGCTTATCAGTAAAGTTCTCAGTTTGTTAATCAGTGTGACTGACAGTGAGTTATTTCAAAAGACATTCCTCTGGAGTTACCAATGAGAACAGGCAGTTGTGCCTACCTAGTACACCTGGTTAACAAGATTATTATTGCTAGGGCAGGGTTATTTTTTTTTCGCTCTTCACTTGAAGAGTTAAGGGAGTGGAGCACTAGTTCATCTGACCGGCAAAGGCACTAGTTGAGCCTGCTATGCATCTGGTTAACAAATGTGTAAAGAAAATATCTCCTGGAACATTCTTTGTACCTAAATTTCATATAATTTCTAAATCTTCTAAAAAAATACACCACATTTGTTTTACTCCTTAGATCAATAAAATTAATCCAGAGCAATGATAATATTAATTTTGGATTTTGTGTAGAATACTCTGTAGCAGCTGAAACCAGTTAATCTGTTTGGCACTATGGATGCTTTGCAATTGTCCCTGCATTAAAAGAAATGTGGAAAATCATTCATAGCATGTTATTTGCTCATTTTTTGTGGTGCCAGTTACCCACACAACAGTAATATTTAGTTTTTCGCTTTCAGTATTATAATGCTAGTTTACAAAGAACTAGAATAAGTTAGCAGATACGATATACTTTAGCCAATCAGTTTGCCTGTAGCATGTTTCCTTTTGTTGGTCAATCTGCTAACATTAGACATTCCATCACTATAATAGTTTTTGTTCTTCCCCATACCATTTAAATTAATGGCCTTTTCATATTGCAACATATACGGTAGAGTGTAGTGAAATCATCATTTATTTTGTTTTCAAATGAAAATAGAACTATGTATTTTCTTGATGATTTATGAGTAAACTTACATGCAGTCTGAAAGAAAGTACAGATACCAGGATGCTGAGCAAATCAGAATTAAAACTAATAATGTCAGTGCCAGATATTTTGCTTTACTTCTGTAGATTGTAGTGTAGCATAACAAAATATAAACTAACAATATGTTTTGTGTGTGTGTGTGTGTGTGTGTGTGTGTGTGTGTGTGTGTGTGTGTGTACATGTGCGTGTATGAGTGCTCACATGCATGTGCATAGGTGTGTATGAGGCAGACAGTGACTGATAAAGAGAGGAACTCCAAGGTTAAGCACAGATGGTTAAGGATTTAAACTAATACAAAGTACAGTTTGATTCTGACCTCTGGTTATTGGCTAGGCTTGTAATAGTCTACAGAATGACATCTTAATATTTTATACCTATGAAAAACTCTGTATGAATGTATAAATTATAAGAAATTGCTACTTGATGCAATGACCCTATGAAAATGGTTACCAATACTAATCCAAAAACAAAATCATAGCATGTTAACCAGCTGATGGCATGCAGAGAATCTCAAATTAGAGCTATTTTAACTTGTATTTCCCATTAATTATTTCACCTTTACATCATTCATTAACTCGTTGCAAGGGTGTAGTCGTCAGGAAAACAAAAGAGTTCCTGTGTATCCTGTAAGAGAAGAGTACACTCATCTTTACAGGAGACTTCCCCATACTCTTGAAATGAGTATGCTCATCATTGTTTTCAAAGTCTGTTTTCTGAAGTCCTGGTAAAGATATATACATCACACTAAGGCATGTATAAGCTGACATGATTTGCTATGTATGACAGTGAAAAGGCCAGCAAGGGATATCTAGAGCTGGAGATATTGAGTGTTTACAAGAAATTATGAAAATGTAGAATATAATTTCCATGTTTTTATTACTAATACAAAAATAGAATGTGCTACTGTCATGTTGGGATGGTGTATTCAAGAAGTGGGAGCCTGTAAAAAATAACATTTTATTTTATTTATTTATCATTTGTTTACTGGAATGGTCTATATGGGTCAGAAGAACTAATTTTCAGCGGAGGCCCAGGGAGGAAAGCACCAACAGTACAAGCAGCAATATATAAAATAGGAGAAAAATTATTACAGATACATATGAAGACACGCAATTCAGCATATAAACATTGACACAGGAAAATAAGCACATTTGCATATAACGTTGGGTAATTTGAAGAGATTCTGAGATATAAATGCTCTTTTGAGAAAGCATTTATGGCTATCACTTATATTTTCATTACTGCACTAATTTCATAAAAGCGGTGTGTCTTACAGATAAACAAATGTTGCCATCTTATATAAATGCTTTCATTGGTACTTGCTATCTTAACACAAGCAGATTTGTAGATTAAAGTTGTTTTGAAATGTTGTGAAATTTTTATATACATAATTCGTATTGATTTGGCAATATCACAGCGGTACGCTATCCCCTTTTGTTATATATCATTGGAAAACTGTTGAACAGGCGAACGTTTTCTTCACAGATATCTTGGATCTAACAGTTTGACCGCAACACTAGCTTTTTTTTTGCAAACAAGACAGTTTTTCTTTAATAAATATGCAGTATAAAATAAGCTTTTACAGTCAGACATTTGGTACCAACACCAGTGTATAGCAAAGAGATATCATATTTTACATTTGTTGTAACACACATTTGTCAAATATTATAAATCTAATGAAGTGAGTTTCAGTAGCAGATTTTGGAGAAAAGTTCTTAGGAAGCAAGTGGTTTCTTCGCATTGAAGTTCTCAGGAAGCAAATACGTTAATTAGCCTCCTGCTGTTTAGGATTAAATGAGTTAAGCATTTTTGCAAGAAACCAGTACTTGTTCCTCATGTTTTTTTTGTGTGTGTGTTTTTTGTTTTCTCTCTACAGTAGATCAAAAAAGGTACTCAGCCATAAAGGGAAATTGATTCTGAAGAAGCCAAAAGGAAAACAAATATATAGACCTACTAACTTCTTTAGAAATTAGTAATGGAGGGGTTCTAAATTCATTTTATTTTCCTAGTACAGCCTTCAGTAGTTGTCATGGGGTCTAGCATTAACATGAATCTGCTGATATTCATTTATTGTTCCAAAACACAGGTGCTAAAATCAGGCACGTTCAAATACTGTGTTCAGAAATGCAGCTTTCCTCCCAATTTACCAAAGAAAAGCCAAATGTTCAATTTTTGTGCAAAAAGAAAAAAAAAGTTTTCCTTTTCTCCATGTAATAGTGACCTTGTGACCTCAGATGTAATCATATTAAGTGTGGTGTGTGTGTGTGTGTGTGTGTGTGTGTGTGTGTGTGTGTGTGTGTGTGTGTGTGTGTGTGTGTGTGTGTGTGTGTGTGTGTGTGAGTAACATAGTTCTCCACACTGTGAAGTACAGTATGAAATACAAATTTTGGACATATATCTGTAGTCCTGTGAGTATAATTTTGTGAATTCCAAGTGCAATATTCACTACTGGGGATATTCTTATTTACCAAAGACAGCAAAGTTTATCCCTTGGATTCAGATAGAATATCACTGCTGGCACAA
Source organism: Protopterus annectens (assembly GCF_019279795.1). NCBI lineage: Eukaryota > Metazoa > Chordata > Ceratodontiformes > Protopteridae > Protopterus > Protopterus annectens. Next base: position 1,274,885,380 of record NC_056744.1, read on the forward strand.
AGAGCTGTGGTCTAAAATGTCTGTTTGTGCGACTGCAGAAAATGCGATTCAGATATACATTAGCTACAAAGAGGAAAGAAGTCATTATCAGCTAATTTGCATGACTATAAATTGTATGTTCTTACTGCTAGTGTTAATCAACACTTTGCATGAGATTCTCTGTTCTCTTGGATTTTCTATCTTTTTTCTTTCCCGGCTTGATGGCAGTCTGCATTTTGAGTGCTGCCATTTCAATAGGGAGCCATGAGGAAAGAATATGGGACACTGAGCATAATGCAAGATATTTTAACACTGCAAATAAAAATAATCATTTTACATAGTATTTTTCATTTAACTAAAATAAGTGAAAAATCAATTAAAGCTTAAAATGAATACATTCATTGGAAATGCACCATTAGCAAAGCATTTACATTCTAAAGTTGTAATAGAAGCTGCTGTGCATTAAAACCTCATGGATATATGCAGATTAAAAAGAAGAGAAAGAGTAGTGTCATAGTTTACTTAATGAATGTTTTTCAAACGTTATTGAACACTGAAGTTAAAATTAACAGTGTACAGTAAGGCTGTACTAGAACTAATATTACCCAGTTACAACGGGTCTATATCAGCTTATCAAAAGCTGATAAGAGCAAATGCTCTTTGATCGAACCCTAAATATCGAACAACCTAAATAGCGAAAACACGGAACAGCGATTTTTTTCCCAGGGAAAAAAAATCACTGGGGCGTTGTCAGGAGTTTGCCATTTCCTCCACTATGGTGTGATCTCGGAGTTGGTATATTTAAGTAGGGGGTGTGGGGGTGAAGCCCCCCACTTTATGTTGTGTTTTCATTTGTTTGGGGTTTTTTTTTTTTTGATTGTTTTTTGCGGAACAGTGATTTTTTTCCCTGGTAAAAAAATCGTTGTTCCGTGTCTTTGCTATTTAGGTTGTTCAACCTTTAGGGGTTGATCAAAGAGCATTTGCTCTTATCAGCTTTTGATAAGCTGATATAGACCCGTTACAGCTAGCCCCATAATAAGCATTTCCTTTCCAAGTAAATATCTGTACACGGGCACCAATTAGTTGCCTATTACATGAATATCCAAATTTTAACATAGTCCTTTTCTTAAAAGAACATACAAGACAGCCAAAACCAGAACTAGAAAAAACAGAACCTTCACTGCAAGATGTACTCTTACTTTACGAAGGCTGTGACAGATCTCTTGACTTGGTTTTCTGGGGTGGCTGTTGAACTTCCAAGTACCACAAGTGCAAGCCTCACAAGGGCAAGAGTGAGAGAGGTAAAGCAAAGTGTCTGAGGTTTTGGTCCTTCACAGTATTCTAAGGTAAAGTGATTATGAAGTGAGTGTGTGTGTATATATATATATATATATATATATATATATATATATATATATATATATGGGTCCTCTTCAAAACATCTAAAACCCATGACATCTAATTTCATAACATTAAGACCAGAACATCTAAAACCCATAACACTGAATTTCATAACATCTAACAGTACAAATCACATGAAAATAACACCCCCTCCCACATATAATGACATATAATGACACCAAACTACCAAACACTTTTTACTATGTTTCTGCAGGGGGGCTTGATACAGTGGGGATAGGAAATTTACTTTTTCCAACTGTAGTGTAATCTTGCAGTTGGTATATTTAATTTATGGGGGGTGGAGCCCCCCATATGAGGGGTGCAGGGGGGCTTGCCCCCCTGCAGAAATGTAATAAAAGGTATGTTTGGTAGTTTGGTGTCGTTATATGTGGAGGGGGTGTTATTTTCTTGTGATTTGTAGTGTTAGATGTTATGAAATTCAATGTTATGGGTTTTAGATGTTTCAAAGTAGACCCATATATATATATATATATATATATATATATATATATATATATATATATATATATACACACACACACACACACACACACACACACACACACACACATATAAACAGTGGTGTAGAGGTGCAGAGTGCAACTCCCCCTACAACAATTGTTTAATAGTATTATAGCAGAATTTGTTATTCACTATATTCCTTAGGTATTCCTACTTTAATTTTTACATATGTTGGATTCACAAATACAAATGAAGCATGTTTAATCAAATATGTGATCAGTGAAGTTTTTTTTTTAATTTACACAAATGTTTACTGATCATTTTTGATGAATATTCATTTGGTTAAATAAATATGATAATTTACAAATTGTTTAATGACACAGTTTGTAAACTCTTCAAATACCTTTAATATTATATTTCATACTGCACTGTAGCTGAAGCTAAAATTTATTTTGTGAAATAATGTTTTTGATATCTTATTTTTCTCTTGCTTTCCAATGTTTTCTCTATGCCCACACCTGGACAGTAGTGTCATGTTACTTACTGGCCAGGAATTTGCCTAAGTAGCAAAGCATTCTAGGTAAACAGTTCTTCAGATGTGAGAATGTGGATTTGTGATGTGGTTCCAGTTCTCATACAATGTCAAATTACAAAGGTTTACTTGCAATACCTAGCTGACAATATATCTCTACAGGGAGTATGGGTCTCCTATGGCTGCACGTGGAAAAAAAGTACAATAATATGCCACTATATCTAATATTTATTTTAATTCCATATTTCACTTCCTGTGATGTCATATAGAGTAGGCTACAATTTTAATAATATTGGAGGCATAAACTTTAAAATCAAAATAGAGTAACCAAAAAAATCTACTTTTTATACCAGAAATAGTAACTAAGGGCTAATTTACACATCTTTGAGGTTTCTGATCTAATTTGTTGTGCCGTTAGAGTGATTAAAAGTATCTGATCCTTTCAATTCACTGTAACAGCAGTAATGACTGATTAGTTACCGGTTGTGATTTATGAAAGCAACAGTATATTATTCCTAATATGTAGTTATGTTACAAATGTTTCTTATTTTGAATTTGAGATGTTAATTTTGGTATAACTATATATATATGCATTTTAAAGCTTATCCATATGACATGGTGGACCCGACACAGCAAAGAACGTCAAGAAGAGTTTAAAGATCCCTGGAACCTGCCAACAACAGAAGCTTCTGTATCTACAACTGAAGATGTAGAGTTTTCTACAAAAGAAGAAGATGACCCTGGAAAAACAGGTAATAATTAATAAGTGGGGAAATTATAGTTTGCAGATTCAATGGAAATGCCTGAAAAGAGGATTAAAATATATTAGGCAATTTTTTCATTGGGTTGTCACAGTGACAAGTGATAAAGGGGAGACAGAACTTGATGTGGCCATTCAGGAGCCAATACTCCAATAAACATCAGGAGGAAAGTGGACAGGCAGGGGCATTCAGACATCTGACAGGGACAGAACAGTGGGTTTTGCTTGCAGTTAGCGTATAGGAAGCATGGGAAATGAATAGAGAGATGCAGCACTCAGCCAGATGGGAAGGACAGAACAGTATGATGTGCTTGTAGGAAAAGCAAAACAGGAGTGGGAAATAGATCAACTGTAGCACAAGAAGAGAGTAAGGTAACCAGTAAATGAGTACAGGCAGTGAAGAAATTTAATGGTGAAAAGTTGAAGAAGAAGCAGAAGAAAATACAGATATGAGGGACAGAGGCATGGAGCAGGAAGAGAAGAAGATGAGAGTGTGAGTACAAACAGGAGGGCTTTGGTGATTTTAGATTCAGTCACATTAGGGGTTAAGAGTGTTCATAACAAAGACAGGGAGAGTGGGTCGCAGTGAACCTCCCCACAAGGCTTATCCATAGTAAGAGATGGGAAGAAATGACCAAGATAGTCACTAAGGGGGATGTAACAACACATATGATGGAGCATGTACACACTAGCAACCTGCTGGAGGAGATAGCTGAGGTGTTAACAAGTTGTGCCACAGAGGTGGCAGAGTAATGCCAAAACAGGGGTTTGAGGTAGCAAGCAAAGAAGTTTCACCTGTTCCAGGAGAGGAATATGGAATATAATGACTGGCTGTGGCAGCGTTTAGAGATTGGGACAAGGAGGAATGAGAGACCTGGCAGGAAGGAAAGCTTTTAACCCATAAAATTCACTGCTACAGGGTTGGAATGGTATACCTTTTAAACTAGGATGCCTGGTTGACAGGGTACCACAAAAGTAAAAGAGAAATTATACAGGATGAAATAAATACAAATAAGATAGCAAAGGAAGAAACAAAGTGACATGGAGCATGCCTGGGTAGAAAAACTATGCAGAGAAAGAACTCTGGGAAGAAAGGCAGAGCTGCTGTAAATAGTGATGCAGAAAAAAGGAATGAACACTGATGGTATCACAGAAACATGGAATGGTGATAAGGTAGGTAGGATATGCAGGTGCCTATGTATTGTTTGCTCAGGAATGACTTAAAAGGGAGGAAAGGAGGAGTAACAATATTTATAAAGGATGGCATCAAGTGCAAAGGCAGAGATGAAGAAAAGATTACTTTCAGGGGCAAGGCAGCAGTCTATGTCGAACCTATTGTAAACACCCTGATAATTAAGGCAGAGAAAGAAATAACTGATAGAGAGCATCAGGCTTCAAGTGCATCGATGGAGGAGAAGAAGAAGAAGAAGAAACTGGAAGAGAAACTACAGCATGAGGTAGGACGAAGATCACTTTACTCATGGGTAATCTGAATCTGCCTGTAAGACACTGGGATTTTCTGAACTCCAGGATAGCCAGGGAGCAACAACTGAAAGAGAACTTGAACCATAAGGGGAATAGCCAACTGTAGCAAGACTGTACCAAAAAGGCAAGAACTCCTGATGTGGTCCTAAACAAGACTAGCATCATTGATGTCCAGGTGAAGTTACTCATGGCAGCAGTGATCATGCCACTGTTTAATTTAAAGTAGAGGTATAGCCACTCAGATTATAGTCTAACATTTTAGTGGAATTGATTATGCTGAAATGATGATCGGATCAGTGATGAGTTAGACATCTGGAGGCAAAATGACTCAGCAAACAAGCTTTGGGAATGGAGTATTCATGTACAAGAAAGAAACAATAGGGTAAAAAGATCATAAGATCAATGTAGCTACATAAGTATAGGAGTCTAGCAATTAGGCCAAAAGAAAAGAGATGCAAGAGATGGAATGGAAAAGAAGGGTAGGATGATGAAGAAGCAAAATATAAAGAGGGAAGCAAAAAAAGTAGTTTGGCAGTTGGCGTAGAGTATTAAGGGTATAGGCTGACAACAGGCTGCTTCCTACAGAACAGGGTTTGAGTCCTTTGGCTTCTATTTGCCTACTGTTGGACTTTAAACAAATTATTTGATCACATATTACTCTGGGAAATTTGTTAGGCTAGTCAATGGTCTTATGGACTACATTCCTAGTAACTACCTATGAACCTAAGGGCAACAAAGGAAATGAATGCAGCAAACAAGCAAGAGGAAAGGGACTTGTCCAGAGCATTTTCTGAAAAATCAACTTAAACAACAAAAGATAAACAAATGCAAATATACCGTGTAAATAATGAAATCTATTAAAACTGTACAAATAGCAAAGTTATCAGCGAGAAGTATTCTTTACAGTGTTAATAGTCATTTCATCCACAGTCTTTCCGTAAGTACAAGAATATATTGCAAGTAAACCCAGAATTATATTTTTGCTGAACTTTCACAGTAAATTGTTGTATCTTGCAAATTGTACAACCTAGACATATATTGCTAGAGTACTTTTATTAACCAGACATGAGCTTTCACATGAGAGCATGAAATTCCTCTCTGAGTACATGGTTATTGAGATAGTTACAGAAAAATATGTTAAACTGCATAATTGGCGATATAAATAACATTGGATATCTCTCAAGATGTACAACTTACAGTGCAAATATTAAGACAGTTTTCTTCAGCAATGTCTAAGGTTTCTGCTCTGTGCAGTAATTTGAAAGTCACTTAGTTGAAAAATGTATTAAGAATATATGGAATTATTGTTTATTTTCATAATTACTTACAACTAGCAACATTTCCAGTATGGTATGATATAAACCAACATTTTCAGTGAATTCTTCTGTTTCTCACATTGATGTTTCACAACATACACCTCAATAACATGTATGTCTCTCAGTTATGAAACTATGAACATAAATATGAAAATATTAGTAATAAGTGGCAAACAGTGATTGATTTCTCCACTGCAGGACATCCTAGATTTACAATCTTAATGTTATTTTGTAAATAAATCTTTGCCATTTTTAATTCTACTTATCATCATCTGGTAAGTCACTTAGTTAAACAAGCCAGACACAAAATAAGATCTG